>NW_027207338.1:300000-598044 GCF_963455315.2 Globicephala melas
AAGACACAGTCTTGCTGAATGGATACAAAAACAAGATCCATGTATATGCAGTCTATAAGAGACCCATTTCAGACCTAGGGAAACATACAGACTGAAAGTGAGGGGATGGAAAAGGATATTCCATGCAAATGAAAATCAAAAGAAAGCTGGAGTAGCAATACTCATATCAGATACAATAGACTTTAAAATAAGGAGTGTTACAAGAGACAAGGAAGGACACTACATAATGATCAAGGGATCAATCCAAGAAGAAGACATAACAATTATAAATATATATGTACCCAACATAGGAGCACCTCAATACATAAGGCAACTGCTAACAGCTATAAAAGAGAAAATCGACAGTAACACAATAATAGCAGGGGACTTTAACACTTTACTTACACCAATGGAGATCATCCGGACAGAAAATTAATAAGGAAACACAAACTTTAAATGACACAATAGACCAAATAGATTTAATTGATATTTATAGGACATTCCATCCAAAAACAGCAGATTACATGTTTTTCTCAACTTCACGCAGAACATTCTCCAGGATAGATCACATCTTGGGTCACAAATAAAGCCTCAGGAAATTTAATAAAACTGAAATCATATCAAGCATCTGTTCTGACCACAAGGTTATGAGATTAGAAATCAATTACAGGGAAAAAATATGTAAAAAACAGAAACACATGGAGGCTCAACAATACGTCACTAAATAACCAAGACATCACTGAAGAAAGAAAAGAGGAAATCAAAAACAACCTAGAGACAAATGACAACAAAAACATGATGATCCAAAACCTATGGGATGCAGCAAAAGCAGTCCTAAGAGGGAAGTTTATAGCAATACAAGCCTACCTCAAGAAACCAGACAACTCTCAAATAAACAATCTAACCTTACACCTAAAGGAATTAGAGAAAGAAGAAAGAAACCCAAAGTTAGTAGAAGGAAAGAAATCATAAAGATCAGAGCAGAAATAAATGAAATAGAAACAAAGAAAACAATAGCAAAGATCAATAAAACTAAAAGCTTGTTCTTTGAGAAGATAAACAAAAATGATAAATCGTTAGCCAGACTCAAGGAAAAGAGGGAGAGGACTCAAATCAATAAAATTAGAAGTGAAAAAGGAGAAGTTGCAACAGACACCACAGAAATACAAAGCATCCTAAGAGACTTCTACAAGCAACTCTATGCCAATCAAATGGACAACCTGGAAGAAATGGACAAATTCTTAGAAAGGTATAACCTTCCAAGACTGAAAGAGGAATAAATAGAAAATATGAATAGACCAATCACAAGTAATGAAATTGAAACGGTGATTACAAATCTTCCAACAAATAAAAGTCCAGAACCAGATGGCATCAGAAGTGAATTCTATCAAATATTTCGACAAGAGCTAACACTCAACCTTCTCAAACTCTTCAGAAATTTGCAGGGAAAGGAACACTCCCAAACTCATTCTATGACGCCACCATCACACTGATACCAAAACCAGACAATGATACTACAGAAAAAGAAAATTAGAGACCAATATCACTGATGAATACAGATGTAAAAATCCTCAACAAAATACTAGCAAACAGAATTCAACAACACATTAAAAGGATCACACACCATGATCAGGTGGGGTCTATCCCAGGAACGCAAGGGTTCTTCAATATACACAAATCAATCAATGTGATACACCATATTAACAAATTGTAGAATAAAAATATCATCTCAATAGAAGCAGGAAAAAATTTTGACAAAATTCAACACCCATTTATGATTAAAAATTCTCCAGAAAGTGAACATAGAGGGAATCTACCTCAACATAATAAAGGCCATATATGACAAACCCACAACAAACATCATTCTCAATGGTGAAAAACTACAAGAATTTCCTCTAAGATCAGGAACAAAACAAGGATGTCCACTCTCACCAGTATTATTCAACATAGTTTTGGAAGGCCTAGACACAGCATTCAGAGAAAAAAAGAAATAAAAGGAATACAAATTGGAAAAGAAGTAAAATTTTCACTGTTTGCAAATGACACGATACTACACATAGTGAATCTTAAAGATGACGCTAGAAAATTACTAGAGCTAATCAATGAATTTGGTAAAGTTGCAGGGTATAAAATTAATGCACAGAAATCTCTTGCATTCCTCTACACTAATGAAAGATGAGAAAGAGAAATTAAGGAAACAATCCCATACACCATTACAACAAAAGGAATAAAATATGTAGGAATGAACCTACCTAAGGAGGTCAAAGTCCTATACTCAGAAAACTATAAGACACTGCTGAAAGAAATCAAAGATTATATAAACAGATGGGAGTATTAACCATATGCTTGGATTAGAAGCATCAATATTGTGAAAATGACTATACTACCCAAAGCAATCTACAGATTCAAAGCAATCCCTATCAAATTATCAGTGGCATTTTCTACAGAACTAGAACAAAAAAGCCTTAAAATTTGTATGGAGACACAAAACACCCCGAATAGCCAAATCAGTCTTGAGGGAAATTAAAAGAGCTGGAGGAATCAGACTTCCTGACTTCAGACTATACTACAAAGCTACAGTAATCAAGACTATATGGTACTGGCACCAAAACAGAAATATAGATCAATGGAACAGGATAGAAAGCCCAGAGATAAACCTACATACCTATGGCTAACTCATCTATGACAAAGGAGGCAAGGATAAACAAAGGAGAAAAGACAGTCTCTTCAGTAAGTGGTCCTGGGAAAACTGGACAGTTACACATAGAAGAATGAAATTAGAACATCCATAACACCATACACAAAAATAAACTCCAAATAGATTAGAGATCTAAATGTTAAGGCCAGACGCTATTAAACTCTTAGAAGAAAACATAGGCAGAACACTCTATGACATAAATCACAGCAAGATCCTATTTGACCCACCTCTTAGAGAAATGGAAATAAATACAAAAATAAACAAATGGGACCTAATGAAACTTAAAAGCTTTTGCACAGCAAAGAAACACATAAAGAAGATGAAAAGACAACCCTCAGAATGGGAGAAAATATTTTCAAATGAAGCAAATGACAAAGGTTTAATCTCCAAAATTTACAAGCAGCTCATGTAGCTCAATATCACAAGAACAAACAACCCAATCCAGGAATGGGCAGAAGACCTAAATAGACATTTCTCCAAAGACGATATACAGGTTGCCAACAAACACATGAAAGGATGCTGAACATCCCTAATCATAACAGAAATGTAAATCAAAACTACAGTGAGGTATCACTCACAGCAGTCAGAATGTCAATCATCAAAAAATCTACAAAAAATAATTGCAGGAGAGGCATTTATTGGAGAAAAGGGAACACTCTTTCAGTGTTGGTGGGAATGTAAATTGATATAGCCATTAGGGAGAATGGTATGGAGGTTCCTTAAAAAACTAAAAATAGAAGCACCATACGACCCAGCAATCCAACTCCTGGGCATTTACCCTGAGAGAACCATAATTCAAAAAGAGTTATGTTCAACAATGTTCATTGCAGCTCTATTTACAATAGCCAGGACATGGAAGCAACCTAAGTGTCCATCGACTGATGAATCGATAAAGAAGATCTGGCACATATATACAATGGAATATTACTCAGCCATAAAAAGAAACAAAACTGAGTTATTTGTAGTGAGATGGATGGACGTAGAGACTGTCCTACACAGTAAAGTAAGTCAGAAAGAGAAAAACAAATAGCGTGTGCTAACACAGATATATGGAGTCTAAAGAAAAAAAAAGTTCATGAAGAACCTAGGGGTGGGACAGGATTAAGGACACAGACGTACAGAAAGGACTTGAGCACACGGGGAGGGGGAAGGGTAAGCTGGGACAAAGTGAGAGAGTGGCATGGACATATATACATTACCAAATGTAACATCGATAGCTACTGGGAAGAAGCCACATAGCACAGGGAGATCAGCTCAGTGCTTTGTGAACACCTAAAGTGGTGGGATAGAGACAGTGAGAGAGAGATGCAAGAGGGAGGGGATATGGTGGTATATGTACAGCTGATTCACTTTGTTATACACCAGAAACTAACACATCATTGTAAAGCAATTATACTCCAATAAAGTTGTAAAATGAAAAAAAAAAAAGAAAGCCCAGAGATAAACCTACATACCAATGGTCAATAATCTATGACACAGGAGGCAAGTCTATACAATGGAGAAAAGACAGTCTCTTCAATCAGTGGTTCTGGGAAAAATGGGCAGCTACATGTAAAAGAATGAAATTAGAATACTCCCTAACACCATACAGAAAAATAAATTCAAAATGGATTAGAGACCTTAATGTAAGACCGGACAGTATAAAACTCTTAGAGGAAAAAATAGGAAGAATACTCTGACATAAATCACAACAAGATCTTTTTTGATCCACCTCCTAGAGTAATGCAATAAAAAAGAAAAATAAACAAATGGGAACTAATGAAACATAAAAGCTTTTGCAAAGCAAAGGAAAGTAAAAACAAGACGAAAAGACAACCCTCAGAATGGGAGAATATATTTGCAAATGAATCAACAGACAAAGGTTTAATCTCCAATAATATATAAACAGCACATGCAGCTCAATATTAAAAAAGCAACCCAATACAAAAATGGCAGAAGATCTAAATAGACATTGATTCCAAGAAGAGAGAGAGATGGCCAAGAAGCACATGGAAAGTTTCTAAACATCACTAATTATTAGAGAAATGCAAATCAAAACTACAATGAGGTATCACCTCACACCTGTTAGAATGGACATCATCAGAAAATCTACAAACAACAAATGCTGGGGAGGGGGTGGAGAAAAGGAACCCTCTTCCACTATTGGTGGGAATGTAAATTGATACAGTCACTACGGAGAATAATATGGAGGTTCCTTAAAAAACTAAAAATAGAATTACCATATGATCCAGCAATCCCACTACTGGGCATATACCCAGAGAAAAACATAAATCAAAAAGACACATTCACCACAGTGTTCACTGCAGCACTATTTACAATAGCCAGGTAATGGGAGCAACCTAAATGCACACAGACAAACGAATGGATAAAGATGTGGTACATATATAAAATGGAATGTTACTCAGCCATAAAAAGGAATGAAATTGGGTCATTTGTGCAGACGTCGATGGACCTAGAGATTGTCATACAGAGTGAAACAAGACAGAAAGAGAAAAAGAAATATTGTATATTAATGCATATATGTGGAACCAAGAAAAATGGAACAGATGAACTGGTTTGCAGGGCAGAAATAGAGACACAGATGTAGAGAACAAACGTATGGACACCAAGGGGGGGAAAGCCGTGGGGGGGTAGTGTTGAGATGAATTGGGAGTTTGGGATTGACTTATATACACCCATATGTGTAAAATCGATAACCAGAAAGAACCTGCTGTATAATAATAAAATTAAAAATGAAAAAAATAAATAAACGTTCAAAAAGTAAAACAGAAAGATAGTTCTTCCATTCCCATACATGTATTTATATGAATGAATTATTTCCATGCTTCTATCTATAAATACGAAAAAGAGGAATAAAACCTACATTCAACTCAAAAAGAAAAAAAAAAAGCAGAACCCACCAGTTATAAACAGGAAAACCCTTTCAGGGCACTTGCTCCAAAGGTAAAGAATCCTGAAGTTGGTCAGAGGTGGGTAATCGTCTCCCATGCAGCCAGCAGCCCCCCCCCCCACAAGGAACGTCCTCATTGCAAAGCTGGGGGACCGTGCTGAGGCATCTCTGAGTAAACGTGAGCTGAGCTCCAGGCCAGCTGCTGCTGAACTGTTCCCACAGTTCCCAGGTAAAACACCTGAATCTGTGCAAGGACTTGAAAGCCTAGAGGAAGGGCCATGGAGCCACACCAGCGACAGCACCCAGGCCGACTTGGTGCCTACAGGCCAGCCAGGATGGTCCTGGCCCTGGGCGCACTTCTGGAAGATTTCCATTTCCCTGCCTGAGATACCCCTCCTGTCCCGGCCCCCACTGCTTTTTTCCTTACTCACCTCTGCCTGGGGAGAAATTCCAGCAGCAGATATGGGTGACACATCCTCTTCTTTAGCAGTTGGCAGCTTGGCAACTCCTGCAGAAAGCCCAGCAGAGCCCCACTCACACCGGGCCACCCAAAAAACCGTGGCCCCTCACTCCCTCCCACCAGCCCAGCCCCGACACTGCTGACGGGGCAGAGAATATGGCGTCAGACACAACTGAAGGGGCTCTTGCTACCTGGAGCGGTGTTTATATTGACCTCAAACCAGGCACACCTGGAGAGGGCTGGCCGGCAGTGTCAGGCTGCCCAGGTCAGCCAATCCTCGCCCCTCCGGGGCTCACAGCAGCAGAAAATGGACCTTGATGAACCAACCAGGTCCAAGGAACAGGTGTGGGCTCCTGAGAGTCAGGATAAACATGGGGCTGCAGCTCTGGCTTGTTTTCTAATCATTTTATCTGGCCCATGAGTGGGAGACAACTTCAAGAAGACCCTCTCCTAATGAGAGGGACCCAGTAGTCCGGGAGAGGAGGGGTGGTGGGTGGAGACAGAGGCCTGGTGCCCCGGCTGCAGTGGAAGTCTCTGGAAGACCAGGTGGAGGGAGGCCGCACAGAGTGACGCCCAGTGTCACAGACCTGTTGGAGCTGTCGTTTGTTAGTTCAAGTCGTGCTCTGAGGTGCTCTGTGTCAGCCCTGAGCGACAGGTGAGCTGGGGGTGCTCTGCAATGGGGGCTATGTGCACAGTTCCTGTGTGCCCAGTCTTGCTGGGTACCTGCACAGGTGAGCTCCATATCCTGGGAGGGGCCTGACCACGAGAGCCCCATGGCCTGCTGGGTACCTGCCCAGGTGAGCTCCATATCCTGGGAGGGGCCTGACCATGAGAGCCCCATGGGCTGCTGGGTATCTGCACAGGTGAGCTCCATATCCTGGGAGGGGCCTGAACATGAGAGCCCCGTGGCCTGCTGGGTACCTGCCCAGGTGAGCTCCAAATCCTGGGAGGGGCCTGACCATGAGAGCCCCGTGGGCTGCTGGGTATCTGCACAGGTGAGCTCCATATCCTGGGAGGGGCCTGACCACGAGAGCCCTGTGGGTTACTGGGTACTTGGTAAAGGACGTCAGGTCAGTGAAACACCTGGGAATATACATCCAGTAGTTCCTAATTCCTACACACTGATGGTAATTCTACCATCCACCAGGACACGGTATTCTGTATTAGACTTAGATGATGTCTTCTTCTGTATTCCATTAGTCCCAGAGTCACAGGAAATTTTGAAGTAGCGAGGAGTCCAGCCGGTCTTATTGGCCACCGTCACTGCAGTGTCTGTAGGTTTTTCTATGGTGACAGTGTGATGTACGGTTCCCCCGCCAAGGTACAGGTTAGGATCAGGGTACGGGTTAGGGTATGATTTAGGGTTAGGGTTATGGTTAGGATTAGCGTTAGGGGATGGATACAGCTTATGGTACCAGTTAGTGTACGACAACGGGTTTGGTTAGAATCCATGTTAGGGTGTGGGTTAGTGTTAGTATATGGGTTAGGATTAGGTTGTGGGTTAGGGGACGGTTTAGGGTTAGGTTTAACGTTAGGGAAAGGGTACGGATTAGGTCACTGTCTAGGGTACGACAACGGTTTAGGGTACCTGTTAGGGTTAGTGTTACTGTTAGTGTACGTGTTACAATTAGGACTTGGGTAAGTATAAGGTTTAGGGTTAGGCTTAGGGTACGTGTTAGTGTTAGTGTATGTGTTATTATTATGGCACAGCTTAGTGTAAGGTTTAGGGTTAGGGTTAGGGAACGGGTACAGTTTTGGTTACAGTTTAGTGTATGACAACATCAGCCTTTGGGGGTTTATCCAGGCACATTCACCTCTAGTGTATAAAAGAGGAACACCACTGGCAGGAAGGTGTGTTTCCGTGGTTACCAGAATGGGGAAAGCAGAAATGCTGCCGCCAAATGGCCGTTGTCTGCAACAGCAGCTTTACAACCTGTGCTAATCGGCACTTCATATGCACAAGTACTCGAGGGCTGTAAATGAAACCTGCCCTCAAAATGTCTTCAGGGAGGTAATGGCCAAAATATTTCAAAATGTGGCACATACTTCAAGAAAACCATTTGAGGAGGTAAGCTGTACTCACAGTTTGAAGAAAAAAAGGACATGCCTGAATGCTAAATTTCAAGGCATTATGAGACACATGCAAATCCAACCACAAAGAGGTATCAGCTCACAGCAGTCAGAATAAAAATTAGTAGAAAAACTACAAACAATAAATGCTGAAGGGGTTATGGAGAAGTGCATACCCTCAACTTTAAATGGGACGTAACCTGGTAAGAGCCATTAATGGAACAGAATGGAGGTGCCTTTACAAGGTAAACAATTGGCTACCATATGATCCAGCAGGCCCACTAGTTGGTCTAAAACTGAAGATGACAGAATTGGAAAGACACAGGCAGGCAAATGTGCACTGCAGCAGTATTACAATAGTCAAGACATGGAAGCAACCAAAAATTCCATCAACAGATGAGTGGACAAAGAAGAACTGGTACATGCACAGACCGAATATTAGCCAAGGAAAAAAAATGATACAATGCCATTTACAACACCGTAGATGAGTCTAGAAGTAATCACACAACTTGTCGTAAGTCAGAAAGTGAAAGACACATATACTATGATATCACTTATAGGTGTCACCTAAAAATTGACACCAGTGAAGATATTTCCACAGAGAAAGGCAATCACAGATTTATTAAACAAACTTATGATTCACCAATGGAAAGGTGTGAGGATTGGATACATTAAGATATCGGGGTTAACAGAGATATACAAACACAGGTGAAGTATATAATCACCAAAGACCTACAGAATACCAAGAGAAGACTACTCAACATTGTGTCGTAACCTACATTGGAAAAGGATCCAAAGAACAATAGATATATGTGTAAAACCACCACATCTTGCACACCTAGGACAAGCAAAACATTGTAATCACACTTGCTGTGATAAAAAATGAAAATTAAATTTAAAAACCGAAGAAGTAGTGGGATATAAAGTTAAGGGGCATTTTCCTGGCACATTCCATTCTAATTTACAACCTAGAACACGACTTTCTTTAAGGCTCTGTTGCCCTAATAACCAGATTTGTTAAAGGAGAATTGTGCTTCTTTGTGGCCGTTTCACACAGCAGCAGCTCTAAACCCAGCGATAATGGTTACTTGATATTCAAAATAATTCCAGGCTTGTTAATGACACCTGCCCTCTAAACAAATCCGTGGTCACTAAATCGAGCAAAAATCTCAAAAGATGTGCATATTTCAGAACGACAATTTAAAGAGGCATATTTTACGCACATTTTGTATTCTTTCTTTTTATCTCTTTTTTTTTGTTAAAAAAAGGGCAAGGAAACATGCTCAACATCAGGAATTAATAAAGCCATGCAAATCCAGTCTACAAAAACATTCACCTCACAGCCGTCAGAATGATCACCAGCAAAAAAGTCTACAACTTATAAATGGTGAAGGGGCTTTAGAGAACTGTGTACCCTCTAGCTGCTGGTGGGATGTCACCTGGTAACAGACAGTACTGAAAACAGAATGGAGGTGTGTTTAAAGGTAAAAATTGAGCTACCATGTGATCTGGTACGATCACTGATGGGCTTATCACCTGAGTAGAACAGAATCAAAGAGACACAGGCTGGCAATCCTGCACTGCAGCAACATGTACCATAGCCAAGACTTGGAAGAAACCAAAATGTCCATCAACAGAAAATTGCACCAAGAAGAAGTGGTCCGTGTACACAATGCAATATTAGCCATGGAAAAGCATGGAACAGTGCCATTGGCACCACCATAGAAGGATCTAGAGATAATCACCCAACTTGAAGTAAGAAAGAAAGCAAAAGACAGATATCCTATGACATCAATTATAGGTGTTACCTAAAAATTGATACCCATGAAATACTTTCCAAGAGAAAGACACTCATAGATTCAGAAAACCAAATTATGTTTAACCAAATGGAAAGGTGTAAGGAAGGTATGAATTAGGATATGGGGGTTAACAGACATGTACTAATACACATGAAATATATAATCACCAAATACCTACGGAATACCAAGAGAGGTCTACTCAACTTTCTGTAATAACCTACATGGGAAAGGATCCAAAGATGAATACATCGATACATACATAAAATGAACCAGATTCTGTACACCTAGAACACACACAACATTTTTATCAAATTTACTCTGATACTAAATAAAAATTAAATGTAAAAAACAAACAAGGAGTAAGGAGATACAAGCTCTTGGGGGTTTGCCCTGGCACATTCCAGACTAATTTGCAGCCTACTAACAGGATTTCCAGGAAGGCTCTGTTGCTCAAAAACCCAGAGTTGGAAATGTAGAAATGCTGCCACCTTGTGGCCGTTTGCGGCAAAAGCGGCTTTAAACCCACTGCTAATGGTCACTTAACATTCACAGACTCAGGGCTGTAAAGGACACCTGCCCTCAAAAAATGTCCTGAGCTAGGGAATGACCAAAATTATTCAAGACATGCAAATGTTTAAAGGAGATAGTATGGAGAGATAAGTTTGCACACTCTTCTTCAAAAGAAAGGAAAATGTATAAAAGCTCAACATCAGGAATTATTAGACTCATGCAAATCTAATCTACAAAAAGGTTTCAACTCACACACGTCAACTACCATCAGCAAACATCTACAAACAAACACAGTTCTGAAAGGGTTTTAGAGAACTGTGTACTCTCTAGCTGCTGGTGAGATGTAAAGTGGTTACAGCCAATAATGAGAACAGAAAAGACCTCATTTAAAAGTAAAAACTGGGGCTTCCCTGGTGGTGCAGTGGTTGAGAGTCCACCTTCCGATGCAGGGGGCACGGGTTCGTGCCCCAGTCCGGGAAGATCCCACATGCCGCAGAGTGGCTAGGCCCGTGAGGCATAGCCGCTGAGCATGCGCGTCCGGAGCCTGTGCTCCACAACGGGAAAGGCCGCAACAGTGAGAGGCCATCGTAGCACACACACCAAAAAAAGAAATGTAAAACCGAGCCACCATTCCATCCAGCAGGCCCAATGTTGGGCCTCTCACCTGAGAAGACCAGAATCGAGAAGACAGAGGCTGCAACAGCTGCACTGCAGCCGCTTTCACAATAGCCAAGATACGGAAGCAACCAAAATGTCCATCAACAGATGAATTGATAAAGAAGAAGTGGTCCATGTACACAATGGAATATTAACCTTGGAAAACAATGAAACACTGCTCTTTGAGACACCATAGATGAGCCTAGAGATCATCACAGAACGTGAGGTAAGTCGGAAAGCAAAATACATATCCTATGATATCACTGACCAGTTGATAACAACTGTCAGTTGTTATCTGACAACTGACCCAAATGAACATATTTCCACAGAGAAAGACACTCACAGACTTAGAAAACAAATTATGCTTATCTAAAAGGAAAGGTGGAGGGAATGGATAAATTAAGACCAGGTTTACCATACGTGTACAAATGCGTATTAAATACATATGTCAAAAAGACCGGCCATATTGAAACGGAGGTCTACGGGACACTCTTCAATAATTTACATGGGAGGAGGATCTGCACATCTATATCTATATATCTATATCTATATATCTATATATATACACATATACATATATATAAATATAATGTACAAATGAACCAGATTGTGTCACCTAGGACAAACAATATTCTAATCATTACCCTGATTTAAATAATTCAAACAACGAACAAGAAGTAATGTGACATAAACTTATGGGGTTTTTTCCTGGCACATTGCATTCTAATTTACAACCTGGTAACATGACTTCCAGAAAGGATCTGCTGCCCTAGTAACTGGATTTGGGGATGGAGAAATGCTGCAGACTTGTGGCCATTTCCCACAACAGCAGCTTTAAAACCAGTGCTAAGGGTCACTAAATATTCACACTCATTGCAGTCCTGTAAATGACACCTACCCTCAAAAAACATCCTGGTATCGAAAATCGATCGAAAAAATCAAGAGGGCAACCTTCCAAGAAGACAATTTCAAGAGGTTTATTGTACTCACAGTTTTTTCTTGTTTTTGTTTAACAGAAAAAAAAAGGTGTGGAAAAGAGCTGAACATTAGGAATTATTAAAGACATGCAAATCTAAATTACAAAAACCTATCAGCTCACACCAGTCAAAATAGTCATCAGCAAAAGTTCTGCAAACAATAAATGCTGAAGGGGTTGTGGAGAAATGCGTACCCTCGGTTCTAAGTGGGACGTGGTAAGAGCCACTAATGAAAACATAATGTAGCTGCCTCGAAAGGTAAACATTGAGCTACCATTCAATCAAGCATACCCGTGCTGGGCCTATCGCCTGAGAGGATGAGAATCAAAAAGACACAGGCTGGCAATCCTGCACTCCAGCCACATTTAACACTGCCAACACTTTGAAACAATGAAAATGCCCATCAACAGAGGAATGCACAAAGAAGAAGTGGTCCATGTACAGAATGGAATATTACACCAATAAAAAATGTAAATTCAATTTAAAAAACAAACATAAGTAAGGAGACATCAGCTTTTGTGGGTTTATGCGGGGACACTCCACTTTAATTTATAACCAAGGAACACCACTGGCAGGAAGGTCTGTTTCCCTAGTTACCAGAGTGGGGAAAGCAGAAATGCTGCCGCCCTCTGGCCGTTATCTGCAACAGCAGCTTTAAAACCTGTACTAATAGTCACTTCATATGCACAAGTACTGGAGGGCTGTAAATGAAACCTGCCCTCAAAATGTCTTGAGGGGTGTAATGGCCAAAATAATTCAAAATGTGGCACATACTTCAAGAAAACAATTTGAAGATGTAAGCTGTACTCACAGTTTGAAGACAAAAAGGACATGTCTGAAAGTTCAATTTCAGGGGATTATGAGAGGCGTGCAAGTCCAACTACAAAGAGGTATCAGCTCACACCAGTCAGAATAACCATCAGCAGAAAAACTACAAACAATAAATGCTGAAGTGGTTGTGGAGAAGTGCGTACCCTCAACTTTAAGAGGGACTTAACCTGGTAAGAGCCACTAATGAGAACAGAATGGAGGTGCTGTTACGAGGTAAACATTGAGCTACAATATGATCCAGGAGGTCCAGTCCTGGGTCTATAACATAAGAAGATGGAATTAGACAGACACTGGAGGGCAAATCTGCATTGCAGCTGTATTACAATAGCCAAGACATGGAAGCAAACACAAAGTCCATCAACAGATGAGTGGATAAAGAAGAACTGATACACGTACAGATGGAATATTAGCCAAGGAAAAAAATAGCACAATGCCATTTGCAGCACCATAGATGAGTCTAGAGGTCATCAAGCAACTTGTAGTAAGTCAGAAAGCAAAAGACACATATCCTATGATATCACTTAGAGGTGTTACCTAAAAATTGATAACAGCGAAGATATTTCCACAGAGAAAGGCAATCACAGATTCATTAAACAAACTTACGGTTCACCAATGGAAAGGTGTGAGACTGTATATATTAGGATATTGGGTTTAACAGAGATATACAAACATAGGTGAAATATATAATCACCAAACACCTACAGAACACCAAGAGAAGACTACTCAACATTATGTCATAACCTACATGGGAAAAGGATCCGAAGAAGAATAGATATATGTATATGTGTAAAAGGACCACATCTCACACACCTAGCACAAGCAAAACATTGTAATCAAAGTTGCTGTGATAAAAAATTAAAATTAAAAAAATGAATAAGAAGTAGTGAGACATAAACTTAATGGGCTTTTTCCTGGCACACTGCATTCTAATTTATAACCTACAACACGACTTCCATTGAGGCTCTGTTGCCCTAGTAACCAGATTTTGTAAAGGAGAACTGCTACCGCCTTGTGAACATTTCTCAAAACAGCAGATTTAAACACAGCTCTAGAACGGAGGGGAAGATGACTGAAGAGTAAGATGCGGAGATCACCTTCCTCCCCACAGATACAACAGAAATACTTCTACACGTGGAACAACTCCTACAGAACACCTACTGAATGCTGGCAGAAGACCTCAGACCTCCCAAAAGGCAAGAAACTCCCCATGTACCTGGGTAGGGCAAAAGAAAAAAAGAAAAAACAGAGACAAAAGAATACGGACAGGACCTGCACCAGTGGGAGGGAGCTGTGAAGGAGGAAAGGAAACTAGGAAGCCCCTTCGCAGGCGGAAACTACAGGTGGCGGAAGGGGGAGTGTCACAGCTGTGGAGGAGAGCACAGCAACAGGGGTGAGGAGGGAAAAGCGGGGAGATTCCCGTACAGAGAATCGGTGCCGACCGGCGCTCGCCAGCCCGAGAGGCTTGTCTGCTCACCCACAGGGGTGGGCGGGGCTGCGAGCTGAGGTGCGGGCTTTGGTCGGAGCACAGGGAGAGAAATGGTGTTGGCTGTGTGAACACAGCCTGATGGGTTTAGTGCACCACGCTAGCCGGGAGGGAGTCCAGGAAAAGTTCTGGAGCTGCCGAAGAAGCAAGAGACTTTTTCTTCCCTCTTTGTTTCCTGGTGCATGAGGAGATGGGATTAAGAGCGCTGCTTAAAGGAACTCCAGAGACCAGTGCGAGCCGTGGCTAAAAGCACGGACCCCAGAGATGGGCGTGAGTCGTGGCTAAAAGCATGGACCCCTGAGACGGGCATGAGCCATGGCTAAAAGCACAGTTCCCAGAGGCAGGCGCGAGCCGCGGCTAAAAGCACGGACCCCAGAGATGGGAGGAAGACGCTAAGGCTGCTGCTGCCACCACCAAGGGGCCTGTGTGCGAGCACAAGTCACTATCCACACCTCCCTTCCAGGGTGCCTGTGCAGCCCACGACTGCCAGGTTCCCGGGATCCAGGGACAACTTCCCTGGGAGAACGCACGGCGGGCCTCAGGCTGGTGCAATGTCATGCCGGCCTCTGCTGTTACAGGCTCGCCTCGCATTCCACGTCCCTCTCTCCCCTCAGCCTGAGTGAGCCAGAGCCCCTGAATCAGCGGCTCCTTTAACCCCATCCTGTCTGAGCAAAAAACAAAAGCCCTCCAGCGACCTACACGCAGAGGCGGGGCCAAATCCAAAGCTGAGCCACTGGGAGCTGTGAGAACAAAGAAGAGAAAGGGAAATCTCTCCCAGCAGCCTCAGAAGCAGTGGATTAAAGCTGCACAATCAACTTGATGTACCCTGCATCTGTGGAATACATGAATAGACAATGAATCATCCCAAATTGAGGAGGTAGACTTTGAGAGCAAGATTTATGATTTTTTTCCCCTTTTACTCTTTTTGTGAGTGTGTATGTGTATGCTTCAGTATGAAATTTTGGTGTACTGCTTTTCTTCCACCATTTGTCCTAAGGTTCTATCCATTCGTTTTGTTTCTTTTTAATGTATTTTCTTAATTATTATCTTTTAATTTAATAACTTTATTATATTTTACTTTATTTTATTTTACTTTATCTTCTTTCTTTCTTCGTTTCCTTCCTTCCTTCCCTCCTTCCTTCCTTCCTTTCTCCCACAGCCCTCCCTCTCTCCCTCCCCCCTCCTTTCTTTCTTTCCTTCTTTTCTTCTTTCTTTCTTTCATCCATCCTTTCTTTCTTTTTTCTTTCTTCCTTCCTACTTCTACTGACTCTTTCTCTCTAATTTTTCTCCCTTTTATTCTGAGCTGTGTGGATGAAAGTCTTTTGGTGCTGCAGCCAGGGGTCAGTGCTGTGCCTCTGAGGTGGGAGAGCCAACTTCAGGACACTGGTCAACAAGAAACCTCCCAGCTCCACAAAATATCAAATGGTGAAAATCTCCCAGAGATCTCCATCTCAATGCCAGCACCCAGCTGCACTCAACGAACAGCAAGTTACAGTGCTGGACACCCTATGCCAAACAACTAGCAAACAGGGACACAACCCCACCCATTAGCAGAGAGGCTGCCTAAAATCATAATAAGTCCACAGACACCCCAAAATACCACCAGACATGGACCTGCCCACCAGAGAGACAAGATCCAGCTTCATCCACCAGAATACAGGCACTAGTCCCCTCCACCAAGAAGCCTACACAACACACTGAACAAACCTTAGCCACTGGGGACAGACACCAAAAACAACAGGAACTACGAACCCGCAGCCTGCAAAAAGGAAACCCCAAACACAGTAAGGTAAGCAAAATGAGAAGACAGAAAAACACACCGCAGATGAAGGAGCAAGAAAAAAACGCACCAGACCTAACAAATGAAGAGGAAATAGGCAGTCTACCTGAAAAAGAACTCAGAATAATGATAGTAAACGTGATCCAAAATCTTGGAAATAGAATAGACAAAATGCAAGAAACATTTAACAAGGACCTAGAAGAACTTAAGATGAAACAAACAACGATGAACAGCACAATAAATGAAATGAAAAATACTCTAGATGGGGTCAAAAGCAGAATAACTGAGGCAGAAGGACGAATAAGTGACCTGGAAGATAAAATATTGGAAAAAACTATTGCAGAGAAGAATAAAGAAAAAATAATGAAAAGAACTGAGGACAGTCTCAGAGACCTCTGGGACAACATTAAATGCGCCAACCTTCGAATTATAGCGGTTCCAGAAGAAGAAGAGAAAAACAAAGGGACTGAGAAAATATTTGAAGAGATTATAGTTGAAAACTTCCCTAATATGGGAAAGGAAATAGTTAATCAAGTCCAGGAAGCACAGAGAGTCCCATACAGGATATATCCAAGGAGAAATACACCAAGATACACATTAATCAAACTGTCAAAAGTTAAATACAAAGAAAGCATATTAAAAGCAGCAAGGGGAAAACAACACATAAGACACAAGGGAATCCCCATTAGGTTAACAGCTGATCTCTCAGCAGAAACTCTGCAAGGCAGAAGGAAGTGGCAGGACATACTGAAAGTGATGAAAGAGAAAAACCTGCAACCAAGATTACTCTACCCAGCAAGGATCTCATTCAGATTGGATGGAGAAATTAAAACCTTTACAGACAAGCAAAAGCTGAGAGAGTTCAGCACCACCAAACCAGCATTACAACAAATGCTAAAGGAACTTCTCTAGGCAAGAATCACAAGAGAAGGAAAAGACCTACAATAACGAACCCAAAACAATTTAGAAAATGGGAATACGAACATACATATTGATAATTACCTTAAATGTAAATGGACTAAATGCTCCCACCAAAAGACACAGATTGGCTGAATGGATACAAAAACAAGACCCTTATATATGCTGTCTACAAGGGACCCACTTCAGACCTAGAGACACATACAGACTGAAAGTAAGGGGATGGAAAAAGATAATCCATGCAAATGGAAACCAAAAGAAAGCTGCAGTAGCAATTTTCATATCAGACAAAATAGACTTTAAAATAAAGACTACTAGAAGAGACAAAGAAGGACACTACATAATGATCAAGGGATCGATCCAAGAAGAAGATATAACAATTGTAAATATTTATGCACCCAACATACGAACACCTCAATACATAAGGCAAATACTAACAGCCATAAAAGGGGAAATCGACAGTAACACATTCATAGTAGGGGACTTTAACACCCCACTTTCACCAATGGACAGATCATCCAAAATGAAAATAAATAAGGAAACACAAGCTTTAAATGATACATTAAACAAGATGGACTTAATTGATATTTATAGGACACTCCATCCAAAATCAACAGAATACACATTTTTCTCAAGTGCTCATGGAACATTCCCCAGGATAGATCATATCTTGGGTCACAAATCAAGCCTTGGAAAATTTAAGAAAATTGAAATTACATCAAGTATCTTTTCCAACCACAACGCCATAAAATTAGATATCAATTACAGGAAAAGATCTGTAAAAAATACAAACACATGGAGGCTAAACAATACACTATTTAATAATGAAGTGATCACTGAAGAAATCAAAGAGGAAAAAACAAAATACCTAGAAACAAATGACAATGGAGACACGACGACCCAAAACCTATGGGATGCAGCAAAAGCAGTTCTAAGAGGGAAGTTTGTAGCAATACAAGCCCACCTTAAGAAACAGTAAACGTCTCGAATAAAAAACCTAACCTTGCACCTAAAGCAATTAGAGAAAGAACAAAATAACCCAAAGTTAGCAGAAGGGAAGAATCATAAAAATCAGATCAGAAATAAATGAAAAAGAAATGAAGGAAACAATAGCAAAGATCAGTAAAACTAAAAGCTGGTTCTTTGAGAAGACAAACAAAATAGATAAACCATTAGCCAGACTCATCACGAAAAAAAGGGAGAAGACTCAAATCAATAGAATTAGAAATGAAAAAGGAGAAGTAACAACTGACACTGCAGAAATACAAAAGATCATGAGAGATTACTACAAGCAACGCTATGCCAATAAAATGGACAAGCTGGAAGAAATGGACAAATTCTTAGAAATGCACAACGTGCCAAGACTGAATCAGGAAGAAATAGAAAATATGAACAGACCAGTCACAAGCACTGAAATTGAAACTGTGATTAAAAATCTTCCAACAAACAAAAGCCCAGGACCAGATGGCTTCACAGGTGAATTCTATCAAACATTTAGAGAAGAGCTAACACCTATCCTTCTCAAACTCTTCCAAAATATAGCAGAGGGAGGAACACTCCCAAATTCATTCTACGAGGCCACCATCACCTTAATACCAAAACCACACAAGGATGTCACAAAGAAAGAAAACTACAGGCCAATATCACTGATGAACATAGATGCAAAAATCCTCAACAAAATACTAGTAAACAGAATCCAACAGCACATTAAAAGGATCATACACCATGATCAAGTGGGGTTTATTCCAGGAATGCATGGATTCTTCAATATACGCAAGTCAATCAATGTGATAAACCGTATTAACAAATTGAAGGAGAAAAATCGTATGATCATCTCAATAGATACAGAGAAAGCTTTTGACAAAATTCAACATCTATTTATAACAACCCTGCAGAAAGTAGGCATAGAAGGAACTTTCCTCAACATAATAAAGGCCATATATGACAAACCCACAGCCAACATCATCCTCAATGATGAAAAACTGAAAGCATTTCCACGAAGATCAGGAACAAGACAAGGTTGCCCACTCTCACCACTCTTATTCAATATAGTATTGGAAGTTTTAGCCACAGCAATCAGAGAAGAAAAGGAAAGAAAAGGAATCCAAACCGGAAAAGAAGAAGTAAAGTTGTCACTGTTTGCAGATGACATGATACTATACCTACAGAATCCTAAAAATGCTACCAGAAAACTACTAGAGCTAATCAATGTATTTGGTAAAGTTGCAGGATACAAAATTAATGCATAGAAATCTCTTGTATTCCTATATACTAAAGATGAAAAATCTGAAAGTGAAATCAAGAAAACACTCCCATTTACCATTGCAACAAAAAGAATGAAATATCTAGGAATAAACCTACCTAAGGAGACAATAGAACTGTATGCAGAAAATTATAAGACACTGATGAAAGAAATTAAAGATGATACAAATAGATGGAGAGATATACCATGTTCTTGGATTGGAAGAATCAACATTGTGAAAATGACTCTACTACCCAAAGCAATCTACAGATTCAATGCAATCTCTATCAAACTACCACTGGCAATTTTCACAGAACTAGAACAAAAAGTTTCACAATTTGTATGGAAACACAAAAGACCCCGAATAGCCAAAGCAATCTTGAGAACGAAAAACGAAGTTGGAGGAATCAGGCTCCCTGACTTCAGACTATATGACAAAGCTACCGTAATCAAGACGGTATGGTACTGGCACAAAAACAGAAAGATAGATCAATGGAACAGGATAGAAAGCCCAAAGATAAACCCACACACATATGGTCACCTTATCTTTGATCAAGGAGGCAGGAATGTACAGTGGAGAAAGGACAGCCTCTTCAATAAGTGGTGCTGGGGAAACGGGAAGGTTACATGTAAAAGTATGAGATTAAATCACTCCCTAACACCATACACAAAAATAAGTTCAAAATGGATTAAAGACCTAAATGTAAGGCCAGGATCTATCAAACACTTAGAGGAAATCATAGGCAGAACACTCTACGACATAAATCACAGCAAGATTCTGTTTGACCCACCTCCTAGAGAAATGGAATTAAAAACAAAAATAAACAAGTGGGACCTAATGAAACGTCAAAGCTTTTGCACAGCAAAGGAAACCATAAACAAGACCAAAAGACAACCCTCAGAATGGGAGAAAATATTTGCAAATGAAGCAACTGACAAAGGATTAATTCCCCAAAATTAAAAGCAGCTCATTCAGCTCAATAACAATAAAATCAACAACCCAATCCAAAAATGGGCAGAATACCTAAATAGACATTTCTCCAAAGAAGATATACAGACTGCCAACAAACACATGAAAGAATGCTCAACATCATTAATCATTAGGGAAATACAAATCAAAACTACAATGAGATATCATCTCACACCAGTCAGAATGGCCATCATCAAAAAATCTAGAAACAATAAATGCTGGAGAGAGTGTGGAGAAAAGGGAACACTCCGTCACTGCTGGTGGCAATGTGAATTGGTACAGCCACTATGGAGAACAGTATGGAGGTTCCTTAGAAAACAACAAATAGACCTACCATATGACCAAGCAATCCCACTACTGGGCATACACCCTGAGAAAACCATAATTCAAAAAGAGTCATGTACCAAAATGTTCATTGCAGCTCTATTTAAAATAGCCCGGAGATGGAAACAACCTAAGTGCCCATCATCGGATGAATGGATAAAGAAGATGTGACACATATATACATTGGAATATTACTCAGCCATAAACAAACGAAATTGAGCTATTTGTAATGAGGTGGATAGACCTAGATCTGTCATACAGAGTGAAGTAAGTCAGAAAGAGAAAGACAAATACCGTATGCTAACATATATATATGGAATTTAAGGAAAAAAATACCATGAAGAACCGAGGGGTAAGACAGGAATAAATACACAGACCTACTGGAGAACGGACTTGAAGATATGGGGAGGGGGGAGGGTGAGCTGTGACAAAGCGAGAGAGAGGCATGGACATATATACACTACCAAACGTAAGACAGATAGCTAGTGGGAAGCAGCCACATAGAACAGGTATATCAGCTCCGTGCTTTGTGACTGCCTGGAGGGGTGGGATAGGGAGGGTGGGAGGGAGGGAGATGCAAGAGGGAAGAGATATGGGAACATATGTATATGTATAACTGATTCACTTGGTTATAAATAGAAACTAACACAACATTCTAAAGCAATTATACCCAAAAAAAGGTGTTAAAAAAACACAGCACTAATGCTCACCTGATATTCTAAATAATTGCAGGCCTGTAAATGACACCTGCCCTCTAAACAAATCCTTGGGTCATAAATCCAGCAAAAAACTCAAAAGATGTGCACATTTTAAAATGACAAAAGACATGCACATTTTAAAATGACAATTTCAAGAGGCATACTTTTCGCTCATTTTGTCTTCTCTTTCTTTTTCTTTCACTCTTTTTTTTTGTTAAAAAAAGGGCAAGGAAAACGGCTCAACATCAGTAACTAATAAAGCCATGCAAATCCAGTCTACAAAAACATTCACCTCAGAGCTGTCAGAATGATCATCATCAAAAATGTCTACAGAGAATAAATGCTGAAGAGGTTTTAGAGAACTGTGTACGCTCTAGCTGCTGGTGGGATGTCACCTGGTAAGAGACAGTAGTGAGAACACAATGGAGGTGCATTTAAAGGTAAAAATTGAGCTACCATGTGATCTGGTAGGCCCACTGATGGGCCTATCACCTGAGTAGACCAGAATCAAAAAGACACAGGCTGGCAATCCTTCACTAGAGCAACATGTACCATAGCCAAGACTTGGAAGAAACCAAAATGTCCATCAACAGAAAAATGCACCAAGAAGAAGTGGTCCATTTACACAATGGAATATTAGCCATGGAAAAGCATGGAATAGTGCCGATGGCACCACCATAGAAGGATCTAGAGATAATCACCCCACCTGAAGTAAGAAAGAGAATGAAAGACATATATTCTATGACATCACTTATAGGTGTTACCTAAAAATTGATACCCATGAAATATTTTCCAAGAGAAGGACACTCATAGATTCAGAAAACCAAATTATGTTTAACCAAATGGAAAGGTGTAAGGAATGTATGAATTAGGATATGGGGGTTAACAGACATGTAGTAATACATATGAAATATATAATCACAAAATACCTATGGAATGCTAAAAGAGGTGTAATCAACACTCTGTAATAACCTACACGGGAAAGGATCCAAAGATGTATAGATCGATACATTGATATAATGAACCAGATTCTGTACACCTAGAAAAAACACCGTATTTTTATCCAATTTGCTGTGATAATAAATAAAAATTAAATGTAAAAAACAAACAAGAAGTAAGGAGATATAAGCTCTTGGGAGTTTGCCGTGGCACATTCTGCTCTAATTTGCAGCTTACAAACACGATTTCCAGTAAACTTCTGTTGCCCAAAAACCCAGAGTTGGAAATGTAGATATGCTGCCGCCTTGTGGCCGTTTACCACAAGAACGGCTTTAAAACCACAGCTAATTGTCACATAACATTCAGAAGGACTCAGGACAGTAAAGGACAACTGCCCTCAAAAATTCACAACTGGCAAAATTTTCAAGGAGATAGTAGGAAGAGGTAAATTTTACTCATTATTTTTCTAAAAACAAGGAAAATGGATAAAAGCTCAACAACATAAATTTTTAAACTCATGCAAATCTAGCCTACAAAAAGATTTCAACTCATGCACATCAACTACCATCAGCCAAAATCTACAAACAATAAATGCTGAAGGGGTTTTAGAGAACTGTGTACCCTCTAGCTGCTGGTGAGATGTAAAGTGGTAAGAGCCAATAGTGAGAACAGAAAGGAGCTGTGTTTAAAAGTAAAAATTGAGCCAGCATTCCATTCAGCAGGTCAACCGCTGAACCTCTCACCTGAAAATACCAGAGTCGAGAAGGCACAGGCTGCAACAGCTTCACTGCAGGATTTTTCACAATAGCCAAGACACGGAAGCAACCAAAATGTCCATCAATGGATGAATGGATAAAGAAGAAGTGGTCCATGTGCATAATGGAATATTAGCCATGGAAAACAGTGAAACACTGCTCGTTGAGGCACCATTTATGAGCCTAGATATAATCTCAGAACATGCCGTAAGTCAGAAAGAAAAAGACATATAGTATGATATCACTTATAGGCGTTATCTAACAACTGACAAAAATGATAGCATTTTCACAGAGAAAGAAACTCACAGACTTAGAAAACAAACTATTCTTATGTAAATGGAAAGGTGGGTGGTATGGAAAATTAAGATTAGGGTTACCATATGTGTACAAATACCTATGAAATACATTTATCGAAGAGACCGACCATATAGCAAGGGAGGTCAATGGAGCACTCTGCAATAATTTACATGGGAAGAGTATCTGTACATGAATATATTACATATACGTGTATGTGTGTGTATATATATATATATATATGTAATGTACAAATGAACCAGATTGTATACACCTGGGACAAACAATATTCTAAACATCACCTTGATTTAAAAAGACTAAAAAATCGAACAAGAAATAATGGAATATTAACTTACAGGTTTTTTTTCTAGCACATTCCATTCTAATTTACCACCTGGGAACACGACTTCCAGAAATGTTGTGCTGCTCTAGAAACCAGTGTTGGGAATGGAGAAATGCTGCCGCCTTGTGGCCGTTTCCCCCAACAGCACCTTTAAAGCCAGTAGTAGTGGCCACTAAATATTCACACTCATTACAAGCCTGTAAATGTCACCTGTTCTCAAAAAAAATACTGGGGTCAAAAATTGACGAAAAATTCAAAACAGGGCAGCCTTCCCAGAAGACCACTTCAAGTGGTTTATTGTACTCATTTTTTTTTTCTGTTTTTGTTTAACAGAAAGGAAAGAAAGCATGGAAAAATGCTGAACATTAGGAATTATTAAAGACATGTAAACCCAAATTACAAAAACCTATCAGCTCACACCAGTCATAATGGCCATCAGCAAAAATTCTGCAAACAATAAATGCTGAAGGGGTTGTGGAGAAATGTGCACCCTCGTTTCTCAGTGGGACATGGTAAGAACCAGTAATGAAACCACAAAGGAGGTGCCTTGATAAGGTAAATATTGAGCTACCATTCAATCAAGCATACCCACTGCTGGGCCTATCACCTGAGAGGATGAGAATCAAAAAGACACAGGGTGGCAATCCTGCACTCCAGCAATATTTACCACAGCCAACACTTGGAAGCAACAAAAATGTCTGTCAACAGAGGAAGGCACAAAGAAGAAGTAGTCCATGTACACAATGGAATATTACTCCAATAAAAAAATATATAATTTCAATTTAGAAACCAAACGTAAGTAAGGAGACATCAGCTTTTGGGGGTTTGTCCGGGCACATTCCTCTCTAATATACAACTGAGGAACACCACTGGCAGGAAGGACTCTTTCCGTAGTTCCCAGAATGGGGAAAGGAGAAATGCTGCCGCCCAATGGCCGATACCTGCAACAGCAGCTTTAAAACCTGTGCTAATGGTCACTTCATATGCACAAGTACTGGAGGGCTGTAAATGAAACCTGCCCTCAGAATGTCTTCAGGGAGGTAATGGCCAAAATATTTCAAAATGTGACACATACTTCAAGAAAACCATTTGAAGAGGTAAGCGCTACTCACAGCTTGAAAAAAAAGAGGACATGCCTGAAAGTTCAATTTCAAGGGATTATGAGATGCATGCAAATCCAACCTCAAAGAGGTGTCAGCTCACACCTGTCAGAATAAACATCAGCAGAAAAACTACAAACAATAAATGCTGAAAGGGTTGTGGACAAGGGCATACCCTCAAATTTAAGTGGAACATAACCTGGTAAGAGCCAATAATGAGAACAGAATGGAGACGCCTTTACAAGGTAAACATTTTGCTACCATATGATCCAACAGGCCCTCTCCTGGGCCTATAACCGAAGAAGACATAGTTGAAAGACACAGGCAGGCAAATGTGCATTTCAACAGTGTTCCAATAAACAAGACATGGAAGCAACCAAAAAGTCCATCAACAGGTGAGTGGACAAAGAAAAACTGGTCCACGTACAGATGGAATATTAGCCAAGGAAAAAAATGACACAATGCCATTTGCGTCACCATAGATGGGTCTAGAAGTAATCACGCAACTTGTAGTAAGTCAGAAAGCGAAAGACACGTATCCTGTGATATCACTTATAGGTGTTACCTAAAAATTGATACCAGTGAAGATATTTCCACAGAGAAAGGCAATCACAGATTCATTAAACAAACTTATGGTTCACCAATGGAAAGGTGTGAGGATTGGATACCTTAGGATGTCAGAGTTAACAGAGATATACAAACACAGGTGAAGTATATAATCACCAAAGACCTACGGAAGACCAAGAGAAGACTACTCAACATTGTGTCATAACCTAAAATGGGAAAAGGATCCAAAGAAGAAAAGAGATAGGTATATGTGGAAAACAACCACATCTTGCACACCTAAAACAAGCAAAACATTGTAATCACACTTGCTGTGATAAACAATGAAAATTAAATTTTAAAAAAGAACAATATTTAGTGAGATATAAACATAAGGGGCTTTTTCCTGGCCCATTCCATTCTAATTTGCAACCTAGAACAGGACTTCCATTGAGGCTCTGTTTCCCTAGTAACCAGATTTGGTTAATGAGAACTGCTGCCGCCTTGTGGCCGTTTCACACAACAGCAGCTCTAACTGCAGCTGTAATGGTTACTTGACAGACAAAATAATTGCAGGCCTGTAAATGACACCTGTCCTCAAAACAATCCTTCGGTCGTAAATCGAGCAAAAATCTCAAAAGACATCCATATTTCAAAACGACAATTTCAAGAGGCATATTTTATGCACATTTTATATTCTGTCTCTTTTTTTTGTTATAGAAAAAGGCATGGAGAAACGCTCAACGTCAGGAATTAATAAAGCCATGCAAATCCAGTCTAGAAACACATTCACCTCACAGCCGTCAGAAGGATCATCAGCAAAACAGTCTACATAGTATAAATGCTGAAGGGGTTTTAGAGAACTGTGTACCCTCTAGCTGCTGATGGGATGTAACCTGGTAAGAGCCAGTACAGAGAACAAAATGGAGGTGTGTTTAAAGGTAAAACTTGAGCTACTATGTGATCTGGTAGGCTCACTGATGGGCTTATCCGCTGAGTAGACCTGAATCAAAAGACACAGGCTGGCAATCCTTCACTGCAGCAACATGTACCATAGCCAAGAGCTGGAAGAAACCAAAATGTCCATCAACAGAAAAATGCACCAAGAAGAAGTGGTCCATGTACACAATGGAATATTAGCCATGGAAAAGCATGGAACAATGCTGTTGGCACCACCATAGAAGGATCTAGAGATAATCACCCTACCTGAAGTAAGAAAGAAACCGAAAGACAGATATCCTATTACATCACTTATAGGTGTTACCTAAAAATTGATACCCATGAAATAATTTCCAAGAGAAGGACACTCATAGATTTAGAAAACCAAATTATGTTTAACCAAATGGAAAGGTGTAAGGAATGTATGAATTAGGATATGGGGGTTAACAGACATGTACTAATACATATGAAATATATAATCACAAAATACCTATGGAATACCAAGAGAGGTCTTCTCAACACTCTGTAATAACCTACATGGGAAAGGATCCAAAGATGAATAGATCTATACATAGATATAATGAAGCAGATTCTGTTCAGCTAGAACACACACAACAGTTTTCTCAAATTTGCTCTTTTAATTAATAAAAATTAAATTTAAAAAAAGCAAGCAAGTATTATGGAGATATAAGCTCTTGGGAGTTTGCCCTGACACATTCCACTCTAAATTGTAGCCTACAAATACGATTTCCAGGAAAGATGTCTTGCCCAAAATCCCAGAATTGGAAACGTAGGAATGCTGTCGCCTTGTGCCATTTCCCACAAGAGCGGCTTTAAAACCACAGGTAACCATCACTTAACATTCACAAGGACCCACTCTGGGCTGTAAAGCACACCTGCCATCAAAACTTGTGCTGAGGGATGGAATGGCCAAAAAAATTCAAACCTGGCAAATTTTTCAAGGAGATAGTATGAAGAGGTAAGTTTTACTCACTATTTTTCAAATAAAAAAAGAAAATGGATAAAAGCTCAACATCAGGAATTATTAGACTCATGCAAATCTAGCCTACAAAAAGGTTTCAACTCACGCAAGTCAACTACCTCAGACAAAAGTCTACAAACAATAAACGCTGAAGGTGTTTTAGAGAACTGTGTATCCTCTAGCTGCTTGTGAGATGTAAAGTGGTAAGATCTGGTAATGAGAACAGAAAGGAGCTGCGTTTAAATGTAAAAATTGAGATGTCATTCGATCCAACACGCCCACCACTGGGCCTATCACCGATGCGCCGAATCGAGAAGACACACGCAGACAAACCTGTACTGAATTAATACTGAAAATAGCCAGGACATGGAAGCAGCAAAAATGTCAGTTAACAGATGAATGGACAAAGAAGAAGTGGTACATGTACCTAATGGAAGATTAGCTTTCAAAAAAATGAACAATGTCGTTTTCATGACTGCAGGTGGGTCTAGAAATAATCATATTATGTGAAGTCAAAAGTGTATGTTATATATCCTATGATGTAATTTATAGATGTTATCTTAAGATTCCTACCAATGAACGTATTTCCAAAGGAAAAGACACTCAGAGACGTATAAAACAAACTAATGGTTAACCAAAATGAAAGGTGAGAGGATGAGTAAATTAGGATTATGGGGTTAACATACATACACTAATATATGTTATAAGTATATAAACTTATAATATATAAAATATACAAATTATATAATCATTAATATATATAAATTATATAATCACCAAACACCTACCAAATACCAAGGGAGCTCTACTCAACACTCTATAATAACCTACATGGTAACAGGATCCAATGATGAACAGATATATGTATGAAAAATTGATCCTAATTGGTACATCCAGAGAATCACAACACTCTAATAAAATTTACTCCAATAGGGGCTTCCCTAGTGGCGCAGTGGTTGAGAATCTGCCTGACAATGCAGGGGACATGGATTCGAGGCCTGGTATGGGAGGATCCCACGTGCCGTGGAGCAACTATGCCCATGAGCCACAACTACTGAGCTTGCGCATCTGCAGCCTGTGCTCCACAACAAGAGAGGCCACAATAGTGAGAGGCCCACGCACCTCGATGAAGAGTGGTCCCCACTTGCCGCAACTAGAGAAAGCCCTCGCACAGAAACGAAGATGCAACACAGCCAAAAATAAATAAATAAATATTAAAGGCAAAGGAGAAAGGGGAAATTGTAGATCGAGGAAGAATCTAGTTTAAAAAAAATTTACCCCAATAAGAAACATAAAATAAATTTAGAAAACAAACGTAAGTAGGAGACATAAGCTTTTGGGAGTTTGTCCTGGGACATTCCACTACAATGTGCAACCTAGGACCACAACTTCAAGGAAGCCTCTCCTGTCCTTGTAACCAAAGTTGGGAATGTAGAAATCTGCTGCCTTGTGGTCAATTCCCACAACAGCATCTTTAATCCCAGTGCTATTGGTCACTTAATATTCACAAGGACTGCAGGGCTTTAAATGACACCTGCCCTCAAAAAATATCTTGCGGTCAGGAATGGACATTAATATGCAAAACAGTAGAAAATCCGGAGAAGACAATTTCGAGAGGTAAATTTCCTCACAGTGTTTTTTTTAAGGACATGAAAAAATGTTCAATATCAAAAATTATTAAGGACATGCAAATTTAAACTACCAAAAGGTATCAGCTCACAATAGTCTGAATGGCCATCAGAGAAAAATGTCTGCAAACAATAAATGCTGAATGGGTTTCCGAGAATGGATACACTCATATGCTGTTGCTGAGATGTAAACTGGTAACAGCCATTAATCAGAACAGAATGAAGGTGCCTGTAAAAGGTAAAAATTGAGCTACTATGTGATCCTTCCAAAACACTAATGGGCCTGTAACCCAAGAACACCAGAATTCAGAAATACCCAGGTACCCAAAAATGCTCTTCGGCGGTACTTACAATAGCCAGACATGGATGCAAGCAAAATGTTCAAAAACAAATGAATGGGCAAAGAAGTGGTACATGTACACAATCGAATATTATCCATGGAAATGATGAAACAATGCCTTTTCCATCACCACTGATGAACCTAGGGGTAATCATACTATGTAAAGTAAGTCACAAAAAGAAAGACAAATATCCGATGACATCATTTACTAGGGTTATCTAAAAATTGATACCCATGAATATATTTCCACTGCAAAAGACCCATACAGACTTTGAAAAAGGTGAAAGGAATGGAAAAATTAGGATGTTGGGTTTAACATGCATTTAATAATTCATATAAAATATATAATCAAGAAGGACCTACTGGATGCCAAGGGAGGTCTACTCAACTCTCTCTAATGACCAACATGTGAAAGAATCTAAACCTGATTAGATATATGTATACATATGAATGAACCAGCTTCTTTACACCTAGAACAAACACAACATTGTAATCAAATTTACTCTGATAAGAAATAAAAATTAAATTAAACAAGAAGTAATGTGACACAAGATTTTGTGTATTTGTCCTGGCACTTTACACTCCAATTTACAATCTAGGAAGAGGAATTCCACTAAACCAATGTTTTACCTAGCAATCAAGGTGAGTATGAATAGATTCCACTGCCTTGTTGCCCTTTCCTGCAACTTTAAAAGCAATGCTTATGGGTACTTAATATTCAGAAGAACTGTTGGGCTCTACATGACACCCACAATCAGGAAATGTCCACGGGTAGGTAAGCAAAATAAATTCCAAAGGAACAGACTTTCAAGATCCTATTTCAATAGGTAAATTTTACACTGTTTAAAAGAAAAGCACTTGAAAAGATGTTCTAATTCCTATATTATTAGCGTCATGGAAATCAAAACTACAATGAGGGGTCACTTCACATGAGTAAGAATAGCCACCATTGAAACATCTACAAACAGTAAATGCTTGAGAGGTTGTAGAAAAAAGGCAACCCTCCTATGCTGCTCTTGGGATCTAACATGGTAACAGCCACTATAAATAAGAGTATGGAGGTGCCTTTACAAGGTAAATTTAGAGGTACCATATGATCCAGCCGTCCCACTCCCAGGTGTATAACAGGAGAAAACCAGAATTGGAAAACACACATGCACCCATATGTGTACCGCAGCACAATTTACAACGTCTAAGACATGGAAGCAACCAAAATATCCATCAGCCGATGCACGGATAAAGAAGCGGTACATGTTCACAGAGAAATATTACTCAGAAATGAAAAGAATGAAGGAATGCCATTTGCAGCATCATAGATAGAATTAGAGATAATCATACTAAGTGAAGTAAGTCAGAAAGAGAAAGTCAAATATCATATGATACTACTTAAAGCTGAAATTTAAAAATTGATACCAATGAACTAATTTACAAGAGAGAAACAGGGACTTTCCAGGTGGTCCAATGGTTAAGAATCTGAGCTTCCAATTCAGGGGGTATGGGTTCAATCCCTGGTGTTGGGAGAAGTAATATCACACATGCCTTGCAGTACAGCCAGAAAAATAAAATAAAAGAGAGAGAAACAGACTCACAGACTTAGAAAACAAACTTATGCTTACCCAATGAGAAAGGTGGGTGGAAGGAATAAATCAATCAGGAGGCTGGGGGAAATATTTACACACTAATACATATAAAATAGATTATCAACAAGGACCTACTGCATAACAAAGGGAAGTCTACTCAACACTCTCTAATAACCTATATGGGAAAAGGATCTGAAGATGAATACACATATGAATATACATAACTGAACAAGATTCTGTACGCCTACCACAAACAGAATATTTTAAATCAACTTTACTCCAATAAAAAAGAAAAATTAAATTAAAACAAAAACAAGAAGTAACAAAACAGAAGATTTGGGGTGTTTGTTCTGCCACAGCCCACACTAATTTACAATCCAAGAGCCCGTCTTCCACAGTGGATCTGGTTACCCAAGTAACCGAGAGGGGCATGAAGGAAATCCTAACATCTGTGCCCATTTCCACAACAGCAACTTTAAAACATGTGCTTATGGGCACTTCATATTCACAAGGACTGCCAGGGTGTAAATGACACGTGCCCTTAACAAATGTCCTGTGGTAGTTATCGAGCAAAAATTCAAAATAGTCAGACTCCAAAAACCCAATGTCCACTGTAACTTTTCCTCACAGTGTTTAAAAAAACACATGCAAAGATGCTCAAAATCTCGAATTATTGGACAGACACATGCAAATCAAAACTACAACAAGGTATCACCTCACGCAGTCAGAATGGCCATCATCAAAAAGTTTACAAACCATAAATGCTGGAGAGGACATGGAGAAAAGGGAACCCTCCTATGCTGTTGGTGTGATGTAAGCTGGTAAGAGCCACTATAAAGTACAGTATGGAGATGCCTTTTAAAAGTAAAAATAGAGCTACCATATCATCCAGCAGTCTTATTTCTGGGTGTACATCTGCAGAAAGCCAGAAATGAAAATGGCAAATGCACCCAAACCCAAACACGCACTGCAGCACTGTTTACAATAGCCAAGACATGGAGGCAACCAAAATGTCCATCAACAGATGAATGGATAATGAAGAAGTTGTACATGTACACAATCAAATAAATATTACTCAGAAATGAAAAAGCATAATCACCTCTAGGTCCATTCCTGTTGCTGCAAATGACATTATTTCATTCTAAGTGAAGTAAGTCAGATAGAAAAAGACAAATATCATATGATATCACTTATAGTGGAGTCTAAAAAATGATAGACATGAACAAATTTATAAAACAGAAACAAACCAACAGACTTCATATATCCTTCAGGGAGAAAAAATTTTAAATGTTTCCAATCACTAAATGTCAACCTGAAAAATGTAAGCAATAAATAACATTGTAAAGGTATTAATTCTCCCCAAATTAACCTATACCAGGCATTAGCAAACTAAACCTGGAGATCACATCCAGCCTATCACCTTCTTTTGTAAATTAAATTTAATGGATGATCCACAAGAAAACCCATAATGAGACATCAGGTCACACCTCTCAACGTGGCTATTATTCCAAAGTATACAAATATGAAATGTTGTTCATGACATGGAGAAGGCAATCCTAGTACCCTGGTGGTGGGATTGTAAGTTGGTACACTCACTATGAAAAGAATATGGAGGTCCTGATAAAAGCTAAAAGTAGAACGGTCAGATTAGCCAGCAATTCCACTGCTTGGTATATGTCCAAAGAAAATGAAGACACCAATTTGACAAGATACATGCATCCCAATGTTCATAGCAGCATTATTTACAATTGCCAACATATGGAAGCAAACTACATGTCCATCAACAGATGAGTGGATAAAGAAGATGTGGTATGTATACACAATAGACTATTACTCAGCCACTAAAAAGGATCGAATTCTGCCATTTGCAACAACATGGATAGGCCTAGAATATTTATACCTACTTAAGTTAGAGAAGGACAAATACACTATGTTCTCACTTCTCTGTAGAATCTAAAAATGCAAGAAATGTATGTATATAACAAAACAGAAATAGACTCACAGAGAACAAATTAGTGGTTACTGGTGGGGCGACTTAAAGGGGGAGGAAAAAACAGTAGTTTGTTCCTCAAAATCCAGTACCCCTATGTATGAAATAAACAAACAAGGATATATAGTACAACACAGGGAAATATAGACATTATTGTGTAATCACTTTAGTGGAACATGATCTATAAAAATATTCAATCCATATGTTGTACCCCTGAGACTAATGTAATATTGTAAATCAACTATACTTCAATTTAAATAATCCATAGGGTGGCTGAATGGATCAAAGAAAGTTCAATTATACTGTGTACAAGATATTCATGTTAACTTCTAATCCATATATAGCATAAAATTGAAAGATTGGGAACAAAATACTCCATGAAAATGATACTTGACTGACTAGTCTATTATGAGATAAAAAAGACTTGAAGTCAAACCTCTCAAAGGAAAGAAGGTTATCATATAATGATAAATGGATTAATTCATCAAGAAATCATGACAATTATAAATATGTAGGTATCCAGCTTTGGAGCCTCTCAACATATAAAGAATATATTAACCCACGTGAAGGGGAAAATGTGCAGAAATAAAATAATGGTAAGAAACATCAATACCCAACTTTCAACACTGTATAGGTCATCCGGACATAATATCAATCAGGAAACACTGAACCTGAACACACACTTGATATCAAATGAACCTAACATACATCTACAGTATATTCCACTCAACAGCAGCAAACTTTCCATTGTTCTTAAGTACACGTAGAACATTGCCTAGGGTAGATCTTATGTTAAGCCACAAAACAAGTCTTCAAAGATCCAAGAATATTGAAATCATATCAAGGATCATTTCCAACCACAATGGTATGAAACTGAAATTCAATATTAAAAAGAATAATTGAAAATTGAAGAACACTTAGAAATTGAACAATAAGCTCCTGAATAGCCAATGCATACAGGAATAAATCAAAACGGAAATTTAAAAGAAATCTTAAAGCAAACAAAATTGGAAACACAAAGTACCTAAATTTATGGAATACAGGAACAAGACTGCAATTCAAAGAGTTATGTTTACAGTAATAGATGCATATATTTTCAAAGAATTCTTGAGAGGGGATCAAGATGATAGAGTAGGAAGATACTGAGCTCCCCTGCTGCCAAAGGCACACCCAAATTACAACAACTTACACGGAAATTATCTCTGAAGACCAGCAGGGAATGTTTTCCACAACTAAAGATATAAGGAAGGAGAAACCACAAGGCAGGTAGGAGGACTGGAAACAGTCTAATTGGAACCCACACATATAGCACAGTGACCCACAGCTGGAAGGTATCACAATTGCATAGGTCCTCCACATGGAGGGAAGGGTATGAGCCTGGCATTAGGCTGCTCAGCCCAGGGTTCCTGCACTAGAAGAAAAGAACACAGCAGGTCTGGCTTTGAAAACTTGCAGGGCTTATTTTCAGGAAATCTGGAGACTAAAGGAAACTGAGACTGCTCTCATAGGGCACACACAAATCTCACATGTTCTCAGTCCCTGTGCAGAGCCAATAGAGTGAAAGACACGTGTGCCAGACCCACTTGCTAATCTCAGAGAGCTTCTTGGAAAGGCAAGAGGCAACTGGGACTCCCACTAGGAACTGAGACATGGGCAAGCAACATTTTAGAATCTTCCCTGGAACTGATTAGAATCAGGGGCCTGCCCCATTTACCACCATGCCCATAACACTCCCGCACCAGAAGGCCTCACAACCAGACACACTGGGGGCCTACGCTGTCCACCTGTGCACCTGGAGCACCACGCAGCCACCCATAATGGAGGGCTGCCTTGGATATCAGCACACCCATGGCAATCAATCACATACTGCAGGGGCTCTCAGCCATTTAGGCCAGGGTCCAATACCACCTACCAGCTTGTCTACAGCAGTTGGCCCCGCCATAAGAGAAAGGTGTGTGCAGCCCACACAAGGGACACCCCTGGAGCGTGTGGCTCTGCTGGCCAGAGGACAATGTGCTGCTGGGCCCTATCAGTCATCTCCTATATAAGGCCACTTCTCTGAGACCCGGGAATGTAACAACCTGAACCTAATGAATAAAGATGTACAGAGACTTAGGAAGCATAAGGAAATAGAGGAATATGTTACAAATGAAGTAACAAGACACGACATCAGAAAAAGAACTGAATAGAACAGGGATAAGCATTCTACCCGATAAAAAAAGTGTTCACAGTAATGATTATAAAGACGCTCACCCAAGTCAGGAGAAGACTGGATAGACATAGTGAGAATTTCAACAGAGTAATAACATGTCAAAAAGAACAAAACAGTGAACAATACAATAAAAGAGATTAAAACACACACACGTGTACATGAGAGAAGCCACATTATACTGTATGATACAGAAGAACAGATCAGTGAAATGGAAAACAGAGTAGTGAAAATCACCCAAACTGAATAGCACAAAGTAAAAGCAATTAAGAGTATACGTAAAGGGACCTCTAAGACAACATCAAGAGTATTAACATGAGCATTACAGGGGCCCCAGAACGAGGAGAAGAGAGAAACGGGCAGATAACTTATTGGAAGATAGAGGAACTGATAACTTTCCTAACCTGGGGAAGGAAACACACATCCAGGTCCAGGAAAAACAGAGTCCCAAACAAGATGAAGACAAACAGGTCCACACCAAGGCATATTATAAAGCTCCAAAACTTTAAAAATTTAAAGAGTGATCACAGAGGCAGTGAAATAAAAGGGTCTAGTTATGTTCAAGGTATTCCCATAAGACTGTCAGATGACTTCTCAGCACAATTTTCAAACTAGGAAGGAATGATAGGATATAATCAATGGGCTAAAAAGAAAAAGTCTACAACAGGAATACTCTACCAGCAAAATTATTATTCAGAATTGCAGGACAGGGCTTCCCTGATGTCACAGTGGTTGAGAATCTGCCTGCCAATGCAGGGGACACGGGTTCGGGCCCTGATCCAGGAAGATCCCACATGCCACAGAGCAACTAAGCCTGTGTGCCACAACTACTGAGCCTGTGCTCTAGAGCCCATGAGACACAACTACTGAGCCTGCTAGCCACAACTACTGAAGCCTGAGCACCTAGAGCCCATGTTGCACAAAAAGAAGGGCCACTGCAATGAGAAGCCCATGCACCACAACGGCCCATGCACCACAACGAAGAGTAGCCTCCACATGCCACAACTAGAGAAAAGCCCACGCACTGCAATGAAGACCTAATACAGCCAAAAATAAATAAATAAATTTATGGAGGAAAGAAAGAATTGAAGGAGAGGTCAAGAGTTTCCCAGACTAGCAAAGCTAAAAGAGTTCATCACTAATAAACCAGCCTTATATGCAATGTTGAAGGAATTTACTTAAGCTTAAAAGAAGTCTCACTAATTATTGATAGTAACAAGAAAATAAACAAAAGTAAAAATCTCACTGAAAAACTTATACATAGAGTAAGGGTAATAGATCAAACATTTTTTTAGCTTCTGTAAAGAATAAAAGACAATAGTAGTATGTTTTTTTAAAAAAGACAGAGCCCAAATAAATCAGAAATGAAAGCGATGATGTTACAACAGACACCACAGAAATACAAAGTATCCTAAGATACACACAGGGTAACTCAGGGCTCAGACTGGACAGAGCCCAGTCTCCCTTCCACTGTACATGAGTTTCAGGAGCCTCAGGAACTGAGGAGGGGGTCCCTGAGGGGAGGCACAAGATAGAAGATGTTAGGCATTAACCTGACTCTATTTATGTTAAACCTGCCTGAACTACATTCACATGAGATTGTTTTGTCCTGAATGTACATTGGCACCTTTAGTCTGAACTGCAGATCTTTGGCTTCACCACCTCCACCGACAGCATTAGCTTCACCTGCTGTGGACCATCTCCTATAGGATTTCTAGAACCACAAAGCATCAAAGTTTCACAGGACACAGAGTCTGTGAGACTCCACTCAGTCTCAGAGTCTCAACCCCACTCAGAGACGTAGAGTCACAACAGAGACTCCACTCTTGGAGGACACACACAGTAGTGTGCACATCAGGACCCAAGGGAAGGAGCAGTGACCCCATAGGAGACTGAGCAGACCTATCTGCTAGTTTTAGAGGGTCTCCTGCAGAGGCAGGGGGTGACTGGGTCTCACCGTGCGGACAAGGACACTGGCAGCAGAAGTTCTGGGAAGTTCTCCTTAGCATGAGCCCTCCCAGAGTCCACAGGTACCCCCACCAAAGAGCCAGGTAGGCCACAGTTCTGGGTCGCCTCAGGCCAAACAACAAACAGAGAGGGAACTCTGCCCCATGCATCAGCAGACAAGCGGATTAAAGTTTTATTGAGCTCTGCCCACCAGAGCAACACCCAGCTCTACCCACCACCAGTCCCTCACATCAGGAATGCTGCACAAGCCTCTAAGATAGACTCATCCAGCAGAGAGCAGACAGCAGAAGCAAGAAGAACTAGAGTTCTTCAGACTGTGGATGGAAAACCACATTCACAGAAGATAGACAAAATGAAAAGGCAGAGGAATTTGTACCAGATGAAGGAACAAGATAAAACCCCAGAAAAACAACTAAATGAGGTGGAGATAGGCAACCTTCCAGAAAAAGAATTCATAATAATGATAGTGAAGATGATCCAAGGCCTTGGAAAAAGAATGGAGGCAAAGATCGAGAAGATGCAAGAAATAGTTAACAAAGACCTAGAAGAATTAAAGAACCAACAAACAGAGATGAACGATACAATAACTGAAATGAAAAATACACTAGAAGGGGGCTTCCCTGGTGCCGCAGTGGTTGAGAGTCCACCTGCCGATGCAGGGGACATGGGTTCGTGCCCTGGTCTGGTAAGATCCCACATGCCAAGGAGCGGCTGGGCCCATGAGCCATGGCCGCTAAGCCTGCACATCCAGAGCCTGTGCTCCACAACGGGAGAGGCCACAAAAGTGAGAGCCCCGCATACTGCAGAAAAAAAAATACACTAGAAGGAATCAATAGTAGAATTACTGAGGCAGAAGAACGGATAACTGGCCTGGAGACAGAAAGGTGGAATTCACTGCTGCAGAAAAGAATAAAGAAAAAAGAATGCAAAGAAATGAAGACAGCTTAAGAGACCTCTGGGATAACATTAAACACAACAAAATTTGCATTATAGGGATCCCAGAAGGTGAAGAGAGAGAGAAAGGACCCGAGAAAATATTTGAAGAGATTATAGTCGAAAACTTCCCTAGCATGGGAAAGGAAATAGTAGCCACCCAAGTCCAGAAAGCACAGAGAGTCCCAGGCAGGATAAACCCAAGGAGAAAAATGCCGAGACACATAATAATCAAACTGACAAAAATTAAAGACAAAGAAAAATTATTGAAAGCACAAGGGAAAAATGACAACATACAAGGGAACTCCCATAAGGTTAACAGCTGATTTCTCAGCAGAAACTCTACAAACCAGAAGGGAGTGGGCTGATATATTTAAAGTGATGAAAGGGAAGAACCTACAACCAAAAGAACTCTACCCAGCAAGATCTCATTCAGATACAATGGAGAAATCAAAAGCTTTACAGACAAGCAAAAGCTAAGAGAACTCAGCAACACCAAACCAGCTCTACAACAAATGCTAAAGGAGCCTATCTAAGTGGGAAACACAACAGAAGAAAAGAATCTACAAAAACAAACACATAACAATTAAGAAAATAGTAATAGGAATATACATATCAATATTTACCTTAAATGTGAATGGATTAAATGCTCCAAACAAAAGACACAGTCTTGCTGAATGGATACAAAAACAAGATCCATGTATATGCAGTCTATAAGAGACCCATTTCAGACCTAGGGAAACATACAGACTGAAAGTGAGGGGATGGAAAAGGATATTCCATGCAAATGAAAATCAAAAGAAAGCTGGAGTAGCAATACTCATATCAGATACAATAGACTTTAAAATAAAGAGTGTTACAAGAGACAAGGAAGGACACTACATAATGATCAAGGGATCAATCCAAGAAGAAGAGATAACAATTATAAATATATATGTACCCAACATAGGAGCACCTCAATACATAAGGCAACTGCTAACAGCTATAAAAGAGAAAATCGACAGTAACACAATAATAGCAGGGGACTTTAACACTTTACTTACACCAATGGAGATCATCCGGACAGAAAATTAATAAGGAAACACAAACTTTAAATGACACAATAGACCAAATAGATTTAATTGATATTTATAGGACATTCCATCCAAAAACAGCAGATTACATGTTTTTCTCAACTTCACGCAGAACATTCTCCAGGATAGATCACATCTTGGGTCACAAATAAAGCCTCAGGAAATTTAATAAAACTGAAATCATATCAAGCATCTGTTCTGACCACAAGGTTATGAGATTAGAAATCAATTACAGGGAAAAAATATGTAAAAAACAGAAACACATGGAGGCTCAACAATACGTCACTAAATAACCAAGACATCACTGAAGAAAGAAAAGAGGAAATCAAAAACAACCTAGAGACAAATGACAACAAAAACATGATGATCCAAAACCTATGGGATGCAGCAAAAGCAGTCCTAAGAGGGAAGTTTATAGCAATACAAGCCTACCTCAAGAAACCAGACAACTCTCAAATAAACAATCTAACCTTACACCTAAAGGAATTAGAGAAAGAAGAAAGAAACCCAAAGTTAGTAGAAGGAAAGAAATCATAAAGATCAGAGCAGAAATAAATGAAATAGAAACAAAGAAAACAATAGCAAAGATCAATAAAACTAAAAGCTGGTTCTTTGAGAAGATAAACAAAAATGATAAATCGTTAGCCAGACTCAAGGAAAAGAGGGAGAGGACTCAAATCAATAAAATTAGAAGTGAAAAAGGAGAAGTTGCAATAGACACCACAGAAATACAAAGCATCCTAAGAGACTTCTACAAGCAACTCTATGCCAATCAAATGGACAACCTGGAAGAAATGGACAAATTCTTAGAAAGGTATAACCTTCCAAGACTGAAAGAGGAATAAATAGAAAATATGAATAGACCAATCACAAGTAATGAAATTGAAACGGTGATTACAAATCTTCCAACAAACAAAAGTCCAGAACCAGATGGTATCAGAAGTGAATTCTATCAAATATTTCGACAAGAGCTAACACTCAACCTTCTCAAACTCTTCAGAAATTTGCAGGGAAAGGAACACTCCCAAACTCATTCTATGACGCCACCATCACACTGATACCAAAACCAGACAATGATACTACAGAAAAAGAAAATTAGAGACCAATATCACTGATGAATACAAATGTAAAAATCCTCAACAAAATACTAGCAAACAGAATTCAACAACACATTAAAAGGATCACACACCATGATCAGGTGGGGTCTATCCCAGGAACGCAAGGGTTCTTCAATATACACAAATCAATCAATGTGATACACCATATTAACAAATTGTAGAATAAAAATATCATCTCAATAGAAGCAGGAAAAAATTTTGACAAAATTCAACACCCATTTATGATTAAAAATTCTCCAGAAAGTGAACATAGAGGGAATCTACCTCAACATAATAAAGGCCATATATGACAAACCCACAACAAACATCATTCTCAATGGTGAAAAACTACAAGAATTTCCTCTAAGATCAGGAACAAAACAAGGATGTCCACTCTCACCAGTATTATTCAACATAGTTTTGGAAGGCCTAGACACAGCATTCAGAGAAAAAAAGAAATAAAAGGAATACAAATTGAAAAGGAAGTAAAATTTTCACTGTTTGCAAATGACACGATACTACACATAGTGAATCTTAAAGATGACGCTAGAAAATTACTAGAGCTAATCAATGAATTTGGTAAAGTTGCAGGGTACAAAATTAATGCACAGAAATCTCTTGCATTCCTCTACACTAACAATGAAAGATGAGAAAGAGAAATTAAGGAAACAATCCCATACACCATTGCAACAAAAGGAATAAAATATGTAGGAATGAACCTACCTAAGGAGGTCAAAATCCTATACTCAGAAAACTATAAGACACTGCTGAAAGAAATCAAATATTATATAAACAGATGGGAGTATTAACCATATGCTTGCATTAGAAGCATCAATATTGTGAAAATGACTATACTACCCAAAGCAATCTACAGATTCAAAACAATCCCTATCAAATTATCAGTGGCATTTTCTACAGAACTAGAACAAAAAAGCCTTAAAATTTGTATGGAGACACAAAACACCCCGAATAGCCAAATCAGTCTTGAGGGAAATTAAAAGAGCTGGAGGAATCAGACTTCCTGACTTCCGACTATACTACAAAGCTACAGTAATCAAGACTATATGGTACTGGCACCAAAACAGAAATATAGATCAATGGAACAGGATAGAAAGCCCAGAGATAAACCTACATACCTATGGCTAACTCATCTATGACAAAGGAGGCAAGGATAAACAATGGAGAAAAGACAGTCTCTTCAGTAAGTGGTGCTGGGAAAACTGGACAGTTACACATAGAAGAATGAAATTAGAACATCCATAACACCATACACAAAAATAAACTCCAAATAGATTAGAGATCTAAATGTTAAGGCCAGACGCTATTAAACTCTTAGAAGAAAACATAGGCAGAACACTCTATAAATCACAGCAAGATCCTATTTGACCCACCTCTTAGAGAAATGTAAATAAAAACAAAAATAAACAAATGGGACCTAATGAAACTTAAAAGCTTTTGCACAGCAAAGAAACACATAAAGAAGATGAAAAGACAACCCTCAGAATGGGAGAAAATATTTTCAAATGAAGCAAATGACAAAGGATTAATCTCCAAAATTTACAAGTAGCTCATGTAGCTCAATATCACAAAAACAAACAACCCAATCCAGGAATGGGCAGAAAACCTAAATAGACATTTCTCCAAAGACGATATACAGGTTGCCAACAAACACATGAAAGGATGCTGAACATCCCTAATCATAACAGAAATGTAAATCAAAACTACAGTGAGGTATCACTCACAGCAGTCAGAATGTCAATCATCAAAAAATCTACAAAAAATAATTGCAGGAGAGGCATTTATTGGAGAAAAAGGAACACTCTTTCAGTGTTGGTGGGAATGTAAATTGATATAGCCATTAGGGAGAACGGTATGGAGGTTCCTTAAAAAACTAAAAATAGAAGCACCATACGACCCAGCAATCCAACTCCTGGGCATTTACCCTGAGAGAACCATAATTCAAAAAGAGTTATGTTCAACAATGTTCATTGCAGCTCTATTTACAATAGCCAGGACATGGAAGCAACCTAAGTGTCCATCGACTGACGAATCGATAAAGAAGATCTGGCACATATATACAATGGAATATTACTCAGCCATAAAAAGAAACAAAACTGAGTTATTTGTAGTGAGATGGATGGACGTAGAGACTGTCCTACACAGTAAAGTAAGTCAGAAAGAGAAAAACAAATAGCGTGTGCTAACACAGATATATGGAGTCTAAAGAAAAAAAAGTTCATGAAGAACCTAGGGGTGGGACAGGATTAAGGACACAGACGTACAGAAACGACTTGGGCACACGGGGAGGGGGAAGGGTAAGTTGGGACAAAGTGAGAGAGTGACATGGACATATATACATTACCAAATGTAACATCGATAGCTACTGGGAAGAAGTCACATAGCACAGGGAGATCAGCTCAGTGCTTTGTGAACACCTAAAGTGGTGGGATAGAGACAGTGAGAGAGAGATGCAAGAGGGAGGGGATATGGTGGTATATGTATAGCTGATTCACTTTGTTATACACCAGAAACTAACACATCATTGTAAAGCAATTATACTCCAATAAAGTTGTAAAATGAAAAAAAAAAAAGAAAGCCCAGAGATAAACCTACATACCAATGGTCAATAATCTATGACACAGGAGGCAAGACTATACAATGGAGAAAAGAGAGTCTCTTCAATCAGTGGTTCTGGGAAAAATGGGCAGCTACATGTAAAAGAATGAAATTAGAATACTCCCTAACACCATACAGAAAAATAAATTCAAAATAGATTAGAGACCTTAATGTAAGACCAGACAGTATAAAACTCTTAGAGGAAAAAATAGGAAGAATACTCTGACATAAATCACAACAAGATCTTTTTTGATCCACCTCCTAGAGTAATGCAATAAAAAAGAAAAATAAACAAATGGGAACTAATGAAACATAAAAGCTTTTGCAAAGCAAAGGAAAGTAAAAACAAGACGAAAAGACAACCCTCAGAATGGGAGAATATATTTGCAAATGAATCAACAGACAAAGGTTTAATCTCCAATAATATATAAACAGCACATGCAGCTCAATATTAAAAAAAAAACCAACCCAATACAAAAATGGCAGAAGATCTAAATAGACATTGATTCCAAGAAGAGAGAGAGATGGCCAAGAAGCACATGGAAAGTTTCTCAACATCACTAATTATTAGAGAAATGCAAATCAAAACTACAATGAGGTATCACCTCACACCTGTTAGAATGGACATCATCAGAAAATCTACAAACAACAAATGCTGGGGAGGGTGTGGAGAAAAGGAACCCTCTTCCACTATTGGTGGGAATGTAAATTGATACAGTCACTATGGAGAACAATATGGAGGTTCCTTAAAAAACTAAAAATAGAATTACCATATGATACAGCAATCCCACTACTGGGCATATACCCAGAGAAAAACATAAATCAAAAAGACACATTCGCCACAATGTTCACTGCAGCACTATTTACAATAGCCAGGTAATGGGAGCAACCTAAATGCACACAGACAAACGAATGGATAAAGATGTGGTACATATATAAAATGGAATGTTACTCAGCCATAAAAAGGAATGAAATTGGGTCATTTGTGCAGACGTCGATGGACCTAGAGATTGTCATACAGAGTGAAACAAGACAGAAAGAGAAAAAGAAATATTGTATATTAATGCATATATGTGGAACCAAGAAAAATGGAACAGATGAACTGGTTTGCAGGGCAGAAATAGAGACACAGTTGTAGAGAACAAACGTATGGACACCAAGTGGGGGAAAGCCGTGGGGGGGGTAGTGTTGGGATGAATTGGGAGTTTGGGATTGACTTATATACACCCATATGTGTAAAATCGATAACCAGAAAGAACCTGCTGTATAATAATAGAATTAAAAATGAAAAAAATAAATAAACGTTCAAAAAGTAAAACAGAAAGATAGTTCTTCCATTCCCATACATGTATTTATATGAATGAATTATTTCCATGCTTCTATCTATAAATACGAAAAAGAGGAATAAAACCTACATTCAACTCAAAAAGAAAAAAAAAAGCAGAACCCACCAGTTATAAACAGGAAAACCCTTTCAGGGCACTTGCTCCAAAGGTAAAGAATCCTGAAGTTGGTCAGAGGTGGGTAATCGTCTCCCATGCAGCCAGCAGCCCCCCCCCCACAAGGAACGTCCTCATTGCAAAGCTGGGGGACCGTGCTGAGGCATCTCTGAGTAAACGTGAGCTGAGCTCCAGGCCAGCTGCTGCTGAACTGTTCCCACAGTTCCCAGGTAAAACACCTGAATCTGTGCAAGGACTTGAAAGCCTAGAGGAAGGGCCATGGAGCCACACCAGCGACAGCACCCAGGCCGACTTGGTGCCTACAGGCCAGCCAGGATGGTCCTGGCCCTGGGCGCACTTCTGGAAGATTTCCATTTCCCTGCCTGAGATACCCCTCCTGTCCCGGCCCCCACTGCTTTTTTCCTTACTCACCTCTGCCTGGGGAGAAATTCCAGCAGCAGATATGGGTGACACATCCTCTTCTTTAGCAGTTGGCAGCTTGGCAACTCCTGCAGAAAGCCCAGCAGAGCCCCACTCACACCGGGCCACCCAAAAAACCGTGGCCCCTCACTCCCTCCCACCAGCCCAGCCCCGACACTGCTGACGGGGCAGAGAATATGGCGTCAGACACAACTGAAGGGGCTCTTGCTACCTGGAGCGGTGTTTATATTGACCTCAAACCAGGCACACCTGGAGAGGGCTGGCCGGCAGTGTCAGGCTGCCCAGGTCAGCCAATCCTCGCCCCTCCGGGGCTCACAGCAGCAGAAAATGGACCTTGATGAACCAACCAGGTCCAAGGAACAGGTGTGGGCTCCTGAGAGTCAGGATAAACATGGGGCTGCAGCTCTGGCTTGTTTTCTAATCATTTTATCTGGCCCATGAGTGGGAGACAACTTCAAGAAGACCCTCTCCTAATGAGAGGGACCCAGTAGTCCGGGAGAGGAGGGGTGGTGGGTGGAGACAGAGGCCTGGTGCCCCGGCTGCAGTGGAAGTCTCTGGAAGACCAGGTGGAGGGAGGCCGCACAGAGTGACGCCCAGTGTCACAGACCTGTTGGAGCTGTCGTTTGTTAGTTCAAGTCGTGCTCTGAGGTGCTCTGTGTCAGCCCTGAGCGACAGGTGAGCTGGGGGTGCTCTGCAATGGGGGCTATGTGCACAGTTCCTGTGTGCCCAGTCTTGCTGGGTACCTGCACAGGTGAGCTCCATATCCTGGGAGGGGCCTGACCACGAGAGCCCCATGGCCTGCTGGGTACCTGCCCAGGTGAGCTCCATATCCTGGGAGGGGCCTGACCATGAGAGCCCCATGGGCTGCTGGGTATCTGCACAGGTGAGCTCCATATCCTGGGAGGGGCCTGAACATGAGAGCCCCGTGGCCTGCTGGGTACCTGCCCAGGTGAGCTCCAAATCCTGGGAGGGGCCTGACCATGAGAGCCCCGTGGGCTGCTGGGTATCTGCACAGGTGAGCTCCATATCCTGGGAGGGGCCTGACCACGAGAGCCCTGTGGGTTACTGGGTACTTGGTAAAGGACGTCAGGTCAGTGAAACACCTGGGAATATACATCCAGTAGTTCCTAATTCCTACACACTGATGGTAATTCTACCATCCACCAGGACACGGTATTCTGTATTAGACTTAGATGATGTCTTCTTCTGTATTCCATTAGTCCCAGAGTCACAGGAAATTTTGAAGTAGCGAGGAGTCCAGCCGGTCTTATTGGCCACCGTCACTGCAGTGTCTGTAGGTTTTTCTATGGTGACAGTGTGATGTACGGTTCCCCCGCCAAGGTACAGGTTAGGATCAGGGTACGGGTTAGGGTATGATTTAGGGTTAGGGTTATGGTTAGGATTAGCGTTAGGGGATGGATACAGCTTATGGTACCAGTTAGTGTACGACAACGGGTTTGGTTAGAATCCATGTTAGGGTGTGGGTTAGTGTTAGTATATGGGTTAGGATTAGGTTGTGGGTTAGGGGACGGTTTAGGGTTAGGTTTAACGTTAGGGAAAGGGTACGGATTAGGTCACTGTCTAGGGTACGACAACGGTTTAGGGTACCTGTTAGGGTTAGTGTTACTGTTAGTGTACGTGTTACAATTAGGACTTGGGTAAGTATAAGGTTTAGGGTTAGGCTTAGGGTACGTGTTAGTGTTAGTGTATGTGTTATTATTATGGCACAGCTTAGTGTAAGGTTTAGGGTTAGGGTTAGGGAACGGGTACAGTTTTGGTTACAGTTTAGTGTATGACAACATCAGCCTTTGGGGGTTTATCCAGGCACATTCACCTCTAGTGTATAAAAGAGGAACACCACTGGCAGGAAGGTGTGTTTCCGTGGTTACCAGAATGGGGAAAGCAGAAATGCTGCCGCCAAATGGCCGTTGTCTGCAACAGCAGCTTTACAACCTGTGCTAATCGGCACTTCATATGCACAAGTACTCGAGGGCTGTAAATGAAACCTGCCCTCAAAATGTCTTCAGGGAGGTAATGGCCAAAATATTTCAAAATGTGGCACATACTTCAAGAAAACCATTTGAGGAGGTAAGCTGTACTCACAGTTTGAAGAAAAAAAGGACATGCCTGAATGCTAAATTTCAAGGCATTATGAGACACATGCAAATCCAACCACAAAGAGGTATCAGCTCACAGCAGTCAGAATAAAAATTAGTAGAAAAACTACAAACAATAAATGCTGAAGGGGTTATGGAGAAGTGCATACCCTCAACTTTAAATGGGACGTAACCTGGTAAGAGCCATTAATGGAACAGAATGGAGGTGCCTTTACAAGGTAAACAATTGGCTACCATATGATCCAGCAGGCCCACTAGTTGGTCTAAAACTGAAGATGACAGAATTGGAAAGACACAGGCAGGCAAATGTGCACTGCAGCAGTATTACAATAGTCAAGACATGGAAGCAACCAAAAATTCCATCAACAGATGAGTGGACAAAGAAGAACTGGTACATGCACAGACCGAATATTAGCCAAGGAAAAAAAATGATACAATGCCATTTACAACACCGTAGATGAGTCTAGAAGTAATCACACAACTTGTCGTAAGTCAGAAAGTGAAAGACACATATACTATGATATCACTTATAGGTGTCACCTAAAAATTGACACCAGTGAAGATATTTCCACAGAGAAAGGCAATCACAGATTTATTAAACAAACTTATGATTCACCAATGGAAAGGTGTGAGGATTGGATACATTAAGATATCGGGGTTAACAGAGATATACAAACACAGGTGAAGTATATAATCACCAAAGACCTACAGAATACCAAGAGAAGACTACTCAACATTGTGTCGTAACCTACATTGGAAAAGGATCCAAAGAACAATAGATATATGTGTAAAACCACCACATCTTGCACACCTAGGACAAGCAAAACATTGTAATCACACTTGCTGTGATAAAAAATGAAAATTAAATTTAAAAACCGAAGAAGTAGTGGGATATAAAGTTAAGGGGCATTTTCCTGGCACATTCCATTCTAATTTACAACCTAGAACACGACTTTCTTTAAGGCTCTGTTGCCCTAATAACCAGATTTGTTAAAGGAGAATTGTGCTTCTTTGTGGCCGTTTCACACAGCAGCAGCTCTAAACCCAGCGATAATGGTTACTTGATATTCAAAATAATTCCAGGCTTGTTAATGACACCTGCCCTCTAAACAAATCCGTGGTCACTAAATCGAGCAAAAATCTCAAAAGATGTGCATATTTCAGAACGACAATTTAAAGAGGCATATTTTACGCACATTTTGTATTCTTTCTTTTTATCTCTTTTTTTTTGTTAAAAAAAGGGCAAGGAAACATGCTCAACATCAGGAATTAATAAAGCCATGCAAATCCAGTCTACAAAAACATTCACCTCACAGCCGTCAGAATGATCACCAGCAAAAAAGTCTACAACTTATAAATGGTGAAGGGGCTTTAGAGAACTGTGTACCCTCTAGCTGCTGGTGGGATGTCACCTGGTAACAGACAGTACTGAAAACAGAATGGAGGTGTGTTTAAAGGTAAAAATTGAGCTACCATGTGATCTGGTACGATCACTGATGGGCTTATCACCTGAGTAGAACAGAATCAAAGAGACACAGGCTGGCAATCCTGCACTGCAGCAACATGTACCATAGCCAAGACTTGGAAGAAACCAAAATGTCCATCAACAGAAAATTGCACCAAGAAGAAGTGGTCCGTGTACACAATGCAATATTAGCCATGGAAAAGCATGGAACAGTGCCATTGGCACCACCATAGAAGGATCTAGAGATAATCACCCAACTTGAAGTAAGAAAGAAAGCAAAAGACAGATATCCTATGACATCAATTATAGGTGTTACCTAAAAATTGATACCCATGAAATACTTTCCAAGAGAAAGACACTCATAGATTCAGAAAACCAAATTATGTTTAACCAAATGGAAAGGTGTAAGGAAGGTATGAATTAGGATATGGGGGTTAACAGACATGTACTAATACACATGAAATATATAATCACCAAATACCTACGGAATACCAAGAGAGGTCTACTCAACTTTCTGTAATAACCTACATGGGAAAGGATCCAAAGATGAATACATCGATACATACATAAAATGAACCAGATTCTGTACACCTAGAACACACACAACATTTTTATCAAATTTACTCTGATACTAAATAAAAATTAAATGTAAAAAACAAACAAGGAGTAAGGAGATACAAGCTCTTGGGGGTTTGCCCTGGCACATTCCAGACTAATTTGCAGCCTACTAACAGGATTTCCAGGAAGGCTCTGTTGCTCAAAAACCCAGAGTTGGAAATGTAGAAATGCTGCCACCTTGTGGCCGTTTGCGGCAAGAGCGGCTTTAAACCCACTGCTAATGGTCACTTAACATTCACAGACTCAGGGCTGTAAAGGACACCTGCCCTCAAAAAATGTCCTGAGCTAGGGAATGACCAAAATTATTCAAGACATGCAAATGTTTAAAGGAGATAGTATGGAGAGATAAGTTTGCACGCTCTTCTTCAAAAGAAAGGAAAATGTATAAAAGCTCAACATCAGGAATTATTAGACTCATGCAAATCTAATCTACAAAAACGTTTCAACTCACACACGTCAACTACCATCAGCAAACATCTACAAACAAACACAGTTCTGAAAGGGTTTTAGAGAACTGTGTACTCTCTAGCTGCTGGTGAGATGTAAAGTGGTTACAGCCAATAATGAGAACAGAAAAGACCTCATTTAAAAGTAAAAACTGGGGCTTCCCTGGTGGTGCAGTGGTTGAGAGTCCACCTTCCGATGCAGGGGGCACGGGTTCGTGCCCCAGTCCGGGAAGATCCCACATGCCGCAGAGTGGCTAGGCCCGTGAGGCATAGCCGCTGAGCATGCGCGTCCGGAGCCTGTGCTCCACAACGGGAAAGGCCGCAACAGTGAGAGGCCATCGTAGCACACACACCAAAAAAAGAAATGTAAAACCGAGCCACCATTCCATCCAGCAGGCCCAATGTTGGGCCTCTCACCTGAGAAGACCAGAATCGAGAAGACAGAGGCTGCAACAGCTGCACTGCAGCCGCTTTCACAATAGCCAAGATACGGAAGCAACCAAAATGTCCATCAACAGATGAATTGATAAAGAAGAAGTGGTCCATGTACACAATGGAATATTAACCTTGGAAAACAATGAAACACTGCTCTTTGAGACACCATAGATGAGCCTAGAGATCATCACAGAACGTGAGGTAAGTCGGAAAGCAAAATACATATCCTATGATATCACTGACCAGTTGATAACAACTGTCAGTTGTTATCTGACAACTGACCCAAATGAACATATTTCCACAGAGAAAGACACTCACAGACTTAGAAAACAAATTATGCTTATCTAAAAGGAAAGGTGGAGGGAATGGATAAATTAAGACCAGGTTTACCATACGTGTACAAATGCGTATTAAATACATATGTCAAAAAGACCGGCCATATTGAAACGGAGGTCTACGGGACACTCTTCAATAATTTACATGGGAGGAGGATCTGCACATCTATATCTATATATCTATATCTATATATCTATATATATACACATATACATATATATAAATATAATGTACAAATGAACCAGATTGTGTCACCTAGGACAAACAATATTCTAATCATTACCCTGATTTAAATAATTCAAACAACGAACAAGAAGTAATGTGACATAAACTTATGGGGTTTTTTCCTGGCACATTGCATTCTAATTTACAACCTGGTAACATGACTTCCAGAAAGGATCTGCTGCCCTAGTAACTGGATTTGGGGATGGAGAAATGCTGCAGACTTGTGGCCATTTCCCACAACAGCAGCTTTAAAACCAGTGCTAAGGGTCACTAAATATTCACACTCATTGCAGTCCTGTAAATGACACCTACCCTCAAAAAACATCCTGGTATCGAAAATCGATCGAAAAAATCAAGAGGGCAACCTTCCAAGAAGACAATTTCAAGAGGTTTATTGTACTCACAGTTTTTTCTTGTTTTTGTTTAACAGAAAAAAAAAGGTGTGGAAAAGAGCTGAACATTAGGAATTATTAAAGACATGCAAATCTAAATTACAAAAACCTATCAGCTCACACCAGTCAAAATAGTCATCAGCAAAAGTTCTGCAAACAATAAATGCTGAAGGGGTTGTGGAGAAATGCGTACCCTCGGTTCTAAGTGGGACGTGGTAAGAGCCACTAATGAAAACATAATGTAGCTGCCTCGAAAGGTAAACATTGAGCTACCATTCAATCAAGCATACCCGTGCTGGGCCTATCGCCTGAGAGGATGAGAATCAAAAAGACACAGGCTGGCAATCCTGCACTCCAGCCACATTTAACACTGCCAACACTTTGAAACAATGAAAATGCCCATCAACAGAGGAATGCACAAAGAAGAAGTGGTCCATGTACAGAATGGAATATTACACCAATAAAAAATGTAAATTCAATTTAAAAAACAAACATAAGTAAGGAGACATCAGCTTTTGTGGGTTTATGCGGGGACACTCCACTTTAATTTATAACCAAGGAACACCACTGGCAGGAAGGTCTGTTTCCCTAGTTACCAGAGTGGGGAAAGCAGAAATGCTGCCGCCCTCTGGCCGTTATCTGCAACAGCAGCTTTAAAACCTGTACTAATAGTCACTTCATATGCACAAGTACTGGAGGGCTGTAAATGAAACCTGCCCTCAAAATGTCTTGAGGGGTGTAATGGCCAAAATAATTCAAAATGTGGCACATACTTCAAGAAAACAATTTGAAGATGTAAGCTGTACTCACAGTTTGAAGACAAAAAGGACATGTCTGAAAGTTCAATTTCAGGGGATTATGAGAGGCGTGCAAGTCCAACTACAAAGAGGTATCAGCTCACACCAGTCAGAATAACCATCAGCAGAAAAACTACAAACAATAAATGCTGAAGTGGTTGTGGAGAAGTGCGTACCCTCAACTTTAAGAGGGACTTAACCTGGTAAGAGCCACTAATGAGAACAGAATGGAGGTGCTGTTACGAGGTAAACATTGAGCTACAATATGATCCAGGAGGTCCAGTCCTGGGTCTATAACATAAGAAGATGGAATTAGACAGACACTGGAGGGCAAATCTGCATTGCAGCTGTATTACAATAGCCAAGACATGGAAGCAAACACAAAGTCCATCAACAGATGAGTGGATAAAGAAGAACTGATACACGTACAGATGGAATATTAGCCAAGGAAAAAAATAGCACAATGCCATTTGCAGCACCATAGATGAGTCTAGAGGTCATCAAGCAACTTGTAGTAAGTCAGAAAGCAAAAGACACATATCCTATGATATCACTTAGAGGTGTTACCTAAAAATTGATAACAGCGAAGATATTTCCACAGAGAAAGGCAATCACAGATTCATTAAACAAACTTACGGTTCACCAATGGAAAGGTGTGAGACTGTATATATTAGGATATTGGGTTTAACAGAGATATACAAACATAGGTGAAATATATAATCACCAAACACCTACAGAACACCAAGAGAAGACTACTCAACATTATGTCATAACCTACATGGGAAAAGGATCCGAAGAAGAATAGATATATGTATATGTGTAAAAGGACCACATCTCACACACCTAGCACAAGCAAAACATTGTAATCAAAGTTGCTGTGATAAAAAATTAAAATTAAAAAAATGAATAAGAAGTAGTGAGACATAAACTTAATGGGCTTTTTCCTGGCACACTGCATTCTAATTTATAACCTACAACACGACTTCCATTGAGGCTCTGTTGCCCTAGTAACCAGATTTTGTAAAGGAGAACTGCTACCGCCTTGTGAACATTTCTCAAAACAGCAGATTTAAACACAGCTCTAGAACGGAGGGGAAGATGACTGAAGAGTAAGATGCGGAGATCACCTTCCTCCCCACAGATACAACAGAAATACTTCTACACGTGGAACAACTCCTACAGAACACCTACTGAATGCTGGCAGAAGACCTCAGACCTCCCAAAAGGCAAGAAACTCCCCATGTACCTGGGTAGGGCAAAAGAAAAAAAGAAAAAACAGAGACAAAAGAATACGGACAGGACCTGCACCAGTGGGAGGGAGCTGTGAAGGAGGAAAGGAAACTAGGAAGCCCCTTCGCAGGCGGAAACTACAGGTGGCGGAAGGGGGAGTGTCACAGCTGTGGAGGAGAGCACAGCAACAGGGGTGAGGAGGGAAAAGCGGGGAGATTCCCGTACAGAGAATCGGTGCCGACCGGCGCTCGCCAGCCCGAGAGGCTTGTCTGCTCACCCACAGGGGTGGGCGGGGCTGCGAGCTGAGGTGCGGGCTTTGGTCGGAGCACAGGGAGAGAAATGGTGTTGGCTGTGTGAACACAGCCTGATGGGTTTAGTGCACCACGCTAGCCGGGAGGGAGTCCAGGAAAAGTTCTGGAGCTGCCGAAGAAGCAAGAGACTTTTTCTTCCCTCTTTGTTTCCTGGTGCATGAGGAGATGGGATTAAGAGCGCTGCTTAAAGGAACTCCAGAGACCAGTGCGAGCCGTGGCTAAAAGCACGGACCCCAGAGATGGGCGTGAGTCGTGGCTAAAAGCATGGACCCCTGAGACGGGCATGAGCCATGGCTAAAAGCACAGTTCCCAGAGGCAGGCGCGAGCCGCGGCTAAAAGCACGGACCCCAGAGATGGGAGGAAGACGCTAAGGCTGCTGCTGCCACCACCAAGGGGCCTGTGTGCGAGCACAAGTCACTATCCACACCTCCCTTCCAGGGTGCCTGTGCAGCCCACGACTGCCAGGTTCCCGGGATCCAGGGACAACTTCCCTGGGAGAACGCACGGCGGGCCTCAGGCTGGTGCAATGTCATGCCGGCCTCTGCTGTTACAGGCTCGCCTCGCATTCCACGTCCCTCTCTCCCCTCAGCCTGAGTGAGCCAGAGCCCCTGAATCAGCGGCTCCTTTAACCCCATCCTGTCTGAGCAAAAAACAAAAGCCCTCCAGCGACCTACACGCAGAGGCGGGGCCAAATCCAAAGCTGAGCCACTGGGAGCTGTGAGAACAAAGAAGAGAAAGGGAAATCTCTCCCAGCAGCCTCAGAAGCAGTGGATTAAAGCTGCACAATCAACTTGATGTACCCTGCATCTGTGGAATACATGAATAGACAATGAATCATCCCAAATTGAGGAGGTAGACTTTGAGAGCAAGATTTATGATTTTTTTCCCCTTTTACTCTTTTTGTGAGTGTGTATGTGTATGCTTCAGTATGAAATTTTGGTGTACTGCTTTTCTTCCACCATTTGTCCTAAGGTTCTATCCATTCGTTTTGTTTCTTTTTAATGTATTTTCTTAATTATTATCTTTTAATTTAATAACTTTATTATATTTTACTTTATTTTATTTTACTTTATCTTCTTTCTTTCTTCGTTTCCTTCCTTCCTTCCCTCCTTCCTTCCTTCCTTTCTCCCACAGCCCTCCCTCTCTCCCTCCCCCCTCCTTTCTTTCTTTCCTTCTTTTCTTCTTTCTTTCTTTCATCCATCCTTTCTTTCTTTTTTCTTTCTTCCTTCCTACTTCTACTGACTCTTTCTCTCTAATTTTTCTCCCTTTTATTCTGAGCTGTGTGGATGAAAGTCTTTTGGTGCTGCAGCCAGGGGTCAGTGCTGTGCCTCTGAGGTGGGAGAGCCAACTTCAGGACACTGGTCAACAAGAAACCTCCCAGCTCCACAAAATATCAAATGGTGAAAATCTCCCAGAGATCTCCATCTCAATGCCAGCACCCAGCTGCACTCAACGAACAGCAAGTTACAGTGCTGGACACCCTATGCCAAACAACTAGCAAACAGGGACACAACCCCACCCATTAGCAGAGAGGCTGCCTAAAATCATAATAAGTCCACAGACACCCCAAAATACCACCAGACATGGACCTGCCCACCAGAGAGACAAGATCCAGCTTCATCCACCAGAATACAGGCACTAGTCCCCTCCACCAAGAAGCCTACACAACACACTGAACAAACCTTAGCCACTGGGGACAGACACCAAAAACAACAGGAACTACGAACCCGCAGCCTGCAAAAAGGAAACCCCAAACACAGTAAGGTAAGCAAAATGAGAAGACAGAAAAACACACCGCAGATGAAGGAGCAAGAAAAAAACGCACCAGACCTAACAAATGAAGAGGAAATAGGCAGTCTACCTGAAAAAGAACTCAGAATAATGATAGTAAACGTGATCCAAAATCTTGGAAATAGAATAGACAAAATGCAAGAAACATTTAACAAGGACCTAGAAGAACTTAAGATGAAACAAACAACGATGAACAGCACAATAAATGAAATGAAAAATACTCTAGATGGGGTCAAAAGCAGAATAACTGAGGCAGAAGGACGAATAAGTGACCTGGAAGATAAAATATTGGAAAAAACTATTGCAGAGAAGAATAAAGAAAAAATAATGAAAAGAACTGAGGACAGTCTCAGAGACCTCTGGGACAACATTAAATGCGCCAACCTTCGAATTATAGCGGTTCCAGAAGAAGAAGAGAAAAACAAAGGGACTGAGAAAATATTTGAAGAGATTATAGTTGAAAACTTCCCTAATATGGGAAAGGAAATAGTTAATCAAGTCCAGGAAGCACAGAGAGTCCCATACAGGATATATCCAAGGAGAAATACACCAAGATACACATTAATCAAACTGTCAAAAGTTAAATACAAAGAAAGCATATTAAAAGCAGCAAGGGGAAAACAACACATAAGACACAAGGGAATCCCCATTAGGTTAACAGCTGATCTCTCAGCAGAAACTCTGCAAGGCAGAAGGAAGTGGCAGGACATACTGAAAGTGATGAAAGAGAAAAACCTGCAACCAAGATTACTCTACCCAGCAAGGATCTCATTCAGATTGGATGGAGAAATTAAAACCTTTACAGACAAGCAAAAGCTGAGAGAGTTCAGCACCACCAAACCAGCATTACAACAAATGCTAAAGGAACTTCTCTAGGCAAGAATCACAAGAGAAGGAAAAGACCTACAATAACGAACCCAAAACAATTTAGAAAATGGGAATACGAACATACATATTGATAATTACCTTAAATGTAAATGGACTAAATGCTCCCACCAAAAGACACAGATTGGCTGAATGGATACAAAAACAAGACCCTTATATATGCTGTCTACAAGGGACCCACTTCAGACCTAGAGACACATACAGACTGAAAGTAAGGGGATGGAAAAAGATAATCCATGCAAATGGAAACCAAAAGAAAGCTGCAGTAGCAATTTTCATATCAGACAAAATAGACTTTAAAATAAAGACTACTAGAAGAGACAAAGAAGGACACTACATAATGATCAAGGGATCGATCCAAGAAGAAGATATAACAATTGTAAATATTTATGCACCCAACATACGAACACCTCAATACATAAGGCAAATACTAACAGCCATAAAAGGGGAAATCGACAGTAACACATTCATAGTAGGGGACTTTAACACCCCACTTTCACCAATGGACAGATCATCCAAAATGAAAATAAATAAGGAAACACAAGCTTTAAATGATACATTAAACAAGATGGACTTAATTGATATTTATAGGACACTCCATCCAAAATCAACAGAATACACATTTTTCTCAAGTGCTCATGGAACATTCCCCAGGATAGATCATATCTTGGGTCACAAATCAAGCCTTGGAAAATTTAAGAAAATTGAAATTACATCAAGTATCTTTTCCAACCACAACGCCATAAAATTAGATATCAATTACAGGAAAAGATCTGTAAAAAATACAAACACATGGAGGCTAAACAATACACTATTTAATAATGAAGTGATCACTGAAGAAATCAAAGAGGAAAAAACAAAATACCTAGAAACAAATGACAATGGAGACACGACGACCCAAAACCTATGGGATGCAGCAAAAGCAGTTCTAAGAGGGAAGTTTGTAGCAATACAAGCCCACCTTAAGAAACAGTAAACGTCTCGAATAAAAAACCTAACCTTGCACCTAAAGCAATTAGAGAAAGAACAAAATAACCCAAAGTTAGCAGAAGGGAAGAATCATAAAAATCAGATCAGAAATAAATGAAAAAGAAATGAAGGAAACAATAGCAAAGATCAGTAAAACTAAAAGCTGGTTCTTTGAGAAGACAAACAAAATAGATAAACCATTAGCCAGACTCATCACGAAAAAAAGGGAGAAGACTCAAATCAATAGAATTAGAAATGAAAAAGGAGAAGTAACAACTGACACTGCAGAAATACAAAAGATCATGAGAGATTACTACAAGCAACGCTATGCCAATAAAATGGACAAGCTGGAAGAAATGGACAAATTCTTAGAAATGCACAACGTGCCAAGACTGAATCAGGAAGAAATAGAAAATATGAACAGACCAGTCACAAGCACTGAAATTGAAACTGTGATTAAAAATCTTCCAACAAACAAAAGCCCAGGACCAGATGGCTTCACAGGTGAATTCTATCAAACATTTAGAGAAGAGCTAACACCTATCCTTCTCAAACTCTTCCAAAATATAGCAGAGGGAGGAACACTCCCAAATTCATTCTACGAGGCCACCATCACCTTAATACCAAAACCACACAAGGATGTCACAAAGAAAGAAAACTACAGGCCAATATCACTGATGAACATAGATGCAAAAATCCTCAACAAAATACTAGTAAACAGAATCCAACAGCACATTAAAAGGATCATACACCATGATCAAGTGGGGTTTATTCCAGGAATGCATGGATTCTTCAATATACGCAAGTCAATCAATGTGATAAACCGTATTAACAAATTGAAGGAGAAAAATCGTATGATCATCTCAATAGATACAGAGAAAGCTTTTGACAAAATTCAACACCTATTTATAACAACCCTGCAGAAAGTAGGCATAGAAGGAACTTTCCTCAACATAATAAAGGCCATATATGACAAACCCACAGCCAACATCATCCTCAATGATGAAAAACTGAAAGCATTTCCACGAAGATCAGGAACAAGACAAGGTTGCCCACTCTCACCACTCTTATTCAATATAGTATTGGAAGTTTTAGCCACAGCAATCAGAGAAGAAAAGGAAAGAAAAGGAATCCAAACCGGAAAAGAAGAAGTAAAGTTGTCACTGTTTGCAGATGACATGATACTATACCTACAGAATCCTAAAAATGCTACCAGAAAACTACTAGAGCTAATCAATGTATTTGGTAAAGTTGCAGGATACAAAATTAATGCATAGAAATCTCTTGTATTCCTATATACTAATGATGAAAAATCTGAAAGTGAAATCAAGAAAACACTCCCATTTACCATTGCAACAAAAAGAATGAAATATCTAGGAATAAACCTACCTAAGGAGACAAAAGAACTGTATGCAGAAAATTATAAGACACTGATGAAAGAAATTAAAGATGATACAAATAGATGGAGAGATATACCATGTTCCTGGATTGGAAGAATCAACATTGTGAAAATGACTCTACTACCCAAAGCAATCTACAGATTCAATGCAATCTCTATCAAACTACCACTGGCAATTTTCACAGAACTAGAACAAAAAGTTTCACAATTTGTATGGAAACACAAAAGACCCCGAATAGCCAAAGCAATCTTGAGAACGAAAAACGAAGTTGGAGGAATCAGGCTCCCTGACTTCAGACTATATGACAAAGCTACCGTAATCAAGACGGTATGGTACTGGCACAAAAACAGAAAGATAGATCAATGGAACAGGATAGAAAGCCCAAAGATAAACCCACACACATATGGTCACCTTATCTTTGATCAAGGAGGCAGGAATGTACAGTGGAGAAAGGACAGCCTCTTCAATAAGTGGTGCTGGGGAAACGGGAAGGTTACATGTAAAAGTATGAGATTAAATCACTCCCTAACACCATACACAAAAATAAGTTCAAAATGGATTAAAGACCTAAATGTAAGGCCAGGATCTATCAAACACTTAGAGGAAATCATAGGCAGAACACTCTACGACATAAATCACAGCAAGATTCTGTTTGACCCACCTCCTAGAGAAATGGAATTAAAAACAAAAATAAACAAGTGGGACCTAATGAAACGTCAAAGCTTTTGCACAGCAAAGGAAACCATAAACAAGACCAAAAGACAACCCTCAGAATGGGAGAAAATATTTGCAAATGAAGCAACTGACAAAGGATTAATTCCCCAAAATTAAAAGCAGCTCATTCAGCTCAATAACAATAAAATCAACAACCCAATCCAAAAATGGGCAGAATACCTAAATAGACATTTCTCCAAAGAAGATATACAGACTGCCAACAAACACATGAAAGAATGCTCAACATCATTAATCATTAGGGAAATACAAATCAAAACTACAATGAGATATCATCTCACACCAGTCAGAATGGCCATCATCAAAAAATCTAGAAACAATAAATGCTGGAGAGAGTGTGGAGAAAAGGGAACACTCCGTCACTGCTGGTGGCAATGTGAATTGGTACAGCCACTATGGAGAACAGTATGGAGGTTCCTTAGAAAACAACAAATAGACCTACCATATGACCAAGCAATCCCACTACTGGGCATACACCCTGAGAAAACCATAATTCAAAAAGAGTCATGTACCAAAATGTTCATTGCAGCTCTATTTAAAATAGCCCGGAGATGGAAACAACCTAAGTGCCCATCATCGGATGAATGGATAAAGAAGATGTGACACATATATACATTGGAATATTACTCAGCCATAAACAAACGAAATTGAGCTATTTGTAATGAGGTGGATAGACCTAGATCTGTCATACAGAGTGAAGTAAGTCAGAAAGAGAAAGACAAATACCGTATGCTAACATATATATATGGAATTTAAGGAAAAAAATACCATGAAGAACCGAGGGGTAAGACAGGAATAAATACACAGACCTACTGGAGAACGGACTTGAAGATATGGGGAGGGGGGAGGGTGAGCTGTGACAAAGCGAGAGAGAGGCATGGACATATATACACTACCAAACGTAAGACAGATAGCTAGTGGGAAGCAGCCACATAGAACAGGTATATCAGCTCCGTGCTTTGTGACTGCCTGGAGGGGTGGGATAGGGAGGGTGGGAGGGAGGGAGATGCAAGAGGGAAGAGATATGGGAACATATGTATATGTATAACTGATTCACTTGGTTATAAATAGAAACTAACACAACATTCTAAAGCAATTATACCCAAAAAAAGGTGTTAAAAAAACACAGCACTAATGCTCACCTGATATTCTAAATAATTGCAGGCCTGTAAATGACACCTGCCCTCTAAACAAATCCTTGGGTCATAAATCCAGCAAAAAACTCAAAAGATGTGCACATTTTAAAATGACAAAAGACATGCACATTTTAAAATGACAATTTCAAGAGGCATACTTTTCGCTCATTTTGTCTTCTCTTTCTTTTTCTTTCACTCTTTTTTTTTGTTAAAAAAAGGGCAAGGAAAACGGCTCAACATCAGTAACTAATAAAGCCATGCAAATCCAGTCTACAAAAACATTCACCTCAGAGCTGTCAGAATGATCATCATCAAAAATGTCTACAGAGAATAAATGCTGAAGAGGTTTTAGAGAACTGTGTACGCTCTAGCTGCTGGTGGGATGTCACCTGGTAAGAGACAGTAGTGAGAACACAATGGAGGTGCATTTAAAGGTAAAAATTGAGCTACCATGTGATCTGGTAGGCCCACTGATGGGCCTATCACCTGAGTAGATCAGAATCAAAAAGACACAGGCTGGCAATCCTTCACTAGAGCAACATGTACCATAGCCAAGACTTGGAAGAAACCAAAATGTCCATCAACAGAAAAATGCACCAAGAAGAAGTGGTCCATTTACACAATGGAATATTAGCCATGGAAAAGCATGGAACAGTGCCGATGGCACCACCATAGAAGGATCTAGAGATAATCAACCCACCTGAAGTAAGAAAGAAAATGAAAGACATATATTCTATGACATCACTTATAGGTGTTACCTAAAAATTGATACCCATGAAATATTTTCCAAGAGAAGGACACTCATAGATTCAGAAAACCAAATTATGTTTAACCAAATGGAAAGGTGTAAGGAATGTATGAATTAGGATATGGGGGTTAACAGACATGTAGTAATACATATGAAATATATAATCACAAAATACCTATAGAATGCTAAAAGAGGTGTAATCAACACTCTGTAATAACCTACACGGGAAAGGATCCAAAGATGTATAGATCGATACATGGATATAATGAACCAGATTCTGTACACCTAGAAAAAAACACCGTATTTTTATCCAATTTGCTGTGATAATAAATAAAAATTAAATGTAAAAAACAAACAAGAAGTAAGGAGATATAAGCTCTTGGGAGTTTGCCGTGGCACATTCTGCTCTAATTTGCAGCTTACAAACACGATTTCCAGTAAACTTCTGTTGCCCAAAAACCCAGAGTTGGAAATGTAGATATGCTGCCGCCTTGTGGCCGTTTACCACAAGAGCGGCTTTAAAACCACAGCTAATTGTCACATAACATTCAGAAGGACTCAGGACAGTAAAGGACAACTGCCCTCAAAAATTCACAACTGGCAAAATTTTCAAGGAGATAGTAGGAAGAGGTAAATTTTACTCATTATTTTTCTACAAACAAGGAAAATGGATAAAAGCTCAACAACATAAATTTTTAAACTCATGCAAATCTAGCCTACAAAAAGATTTCAACTCATGCACATCAACTACCATCAGCCAAAATCTACAAACAATAAATGCTGAAGGGGTTTTAGAGAACTGTGTACCCTCTAGCTGCTGGTGAGATGTAAAGTGGTAAGAGCCAATAGTGAGAACAGAAAGGAGCTGTGTTTAAAAGTAAAAATTGAGCCAGCATTCCATTCAGCAGGTCAACCGCTGAACCTCTCACCTGAAAATACCAGAGTCGAGAAGGCACAGGCTGCAACAGCTTCACTGCAGGATTTTTCACAATAGCCAAGACACGGAAGCAACCAAAATGTCCATCAATGGATGAATGGATAAAGAAGAAGTGGTCCATGTACATAATGGAATATTAGCCATGGAAAACAGTGAAACACTGCTCGTTGAGGCACCATTTATGAGCCTAGATATAATCTCAGAACATGATGTAAGTCAGAAAGAAAAAGACATATAGTATGATATCACTTATAGGCGTTATCTAACAACTGACAAAAATGATAGCATTTTCACAGAGAAAGAAACTCACAGACTTAGAAAACAAACTATTCTTCTGTAAATGGAAAGGTGGGTGGTATGGAAAATTAAGATTAGGGTTACCATATGTGTACAAATACCTATGAAATACATTTATCGAAGAGACCGACCATATAGCAAGGGAGGTCAATGGAGCACTCTGCAATAATTTACATGGGAAGAGTATCTGTACATGAATATATTACATATACGTGTATGTGTGTGTATATATATATATATATATATATATATATATATATATATATATAAAGTAATGTACAAATGAACCAGATTGTATACACCTGGGACAAACAATATTCTAAACATTACCTTGATTTAAAAAGACTAAAAATTCGAACAAGAAATAATGGAATATTAACTTACAGGTTTTTTTTCTAGCACATTCCATTCTAATTAACACCTGGGAACACGACTTCCAGAAATGTTGTGCTGCTCTAGAAACCAGTGTTGGGAATGGAGAAATGCTGCCGCCTTGTGGCCGTTTCCCCCAACAGCACCTTTAAAGCCAGTAGTAGTGGCCACTAAATATTCACACTCATTACAAGCCTGTAAATGTCACCTGTACTCAAAAAAAATACTGGGGTCAAAAATTGACGAAAAATTCAAAACAGGGCAGCCTTCCCAGAAGACCACTTCAAGTGGTTTATTGTACTCATATTTTTTTTCTGTTTTTGTTTAACAGAAAGGAAAGAAAGCATGGAAAAATGCTGAACATTAGGAATTATTAAAGACATGTAAACCCAAATTACAAAAACCTATCAGCTCACACCAGTCATAATGGCCATCAGCAAAAATTCTGCAAACAATAAATGCTGAAGGGGTTGTGGAGAAATGTGCACCCTCGTTTCTCAGTGGGACATGGTAAGAGCCAGTAATGAAACCACAAAGGAGGTGCCTTGATAAGGTAAATATTGAGCTACCATTCAATCAAGCATACCCACTGCTGGGCCTATCACCTGAGAGGATGAGAATCAAAAAGACACAGGGTGGCAATCCTGCACTCCAGCAATATTTACCACAGCCAACACTTGGAAGCAACAAAAATGTCTGTCAACAGAGGAAGGCACAAAGAAGAAGTAGTCCATGTACACAATGGAATATTACTCCAATAAAAAAATATATAATTTCAATTTAGAAACCAAACGTAAGTAAGGAGACATCAGCTTTTGGGGGTTTGTCCGGGCACATTCCTCTCTAATATACAACTGAGGAACACCACTGGCAGGAAGGACTCTTTCCGTAGTTCCCAGAATGGGGAAAGGAGAAATGCTGCCGCCCAATGGCCGATACCTGCAACAGCAGCTTTAAAACCTGTGCTAATGGTCACTTCATATGCACAAGTACTGGAGGGCTGTAAATGAAACCTGCCCTCAGAATGTCTTCAGGGAGGTAATGGCCAAAATATTTCAAAATGTGACACATACTTCAAGAAAACCATTTGAAGAGGTAAGCGCTACTCACAGCTTGAAAAAAAAGAGGACATGCCTGAAAGTTCAATTTCAAGGGATTATGAGATGCATGCAAATCCAACCTCAAAGAGGTGTCAGCTCACACCTGTCAGAATAAACATCAGCAGAAAAACTACAAACAATAAATGCTGAAAGGGTTGTGGACAAGGGCATACCCTCAAATTTAAGTGGAACATAACCTGGTAAGAGCCACTAATGAGAACAGAATGGAGACGCCTTTACAAGGTAAACATTTTGCTACCATATGATCCAACAGGCCCTCTCCTGGGCCTATAACCGAAGAAGACATAGTTGAAAGACACAGGCAGGCAAATGTGCATTTCAACAGTGTTCCAATAAACAAGACATAGAAGCAACCAAAAAGTCCATCAACAGGTGAGTGGACAAAGAAAAACTGGTCCACGTACAGATGGAATATTAGCCAAGGAAAAACATGACACAATGCCATTTGCATCACCATAGATGAGTCTAGAAGTAATCACGCAACTTGTAGTAAGTCAGAAAGCGAAAGACACGTATCCTGTGATATCACTTATAGGTGTTACCTAAAAATTGATACCAGTGAAGATATTTCCACAGAGAAAGGCAATCACAGATTCATTAAACAAACTTATGGTTCACCAATGGAAAGGTGTGAGGATTGGATACCTTAGGATGTCAGAGTTAACAGAGATATACAAACACAGGTGAAGTATATAATCACCAAAGACCTACGGAATACCAAGAGAAGACTACTCAACATTGTGTCATAACCTAAAATGGGAAAAGGATCCAAAGAAGAAAAGAGATAGGTATATGTGGAAAACAACCACATCTTGCACACCTAAAACAAGCAAAACATTGTAATCACACTTGCTGTGATAAACAATGAAAATTAAATTTAAAAAAAGAACAATATTTAGTGAGATATAAACATAAGGGGCTTTTTCCTGGCCCATTCCATTCTAATTTGCAACCTAGAACAGGACTTCCATTGAGGCTCTGTTTCCCTAGTAACCAGATTTGGTTAATGAGAACTGCTGCCGCCTTGTGGCCGTTTCACACAACAGCAGCTCTAACTGCAGCTGTAATGGTTACTGGACAGTCAAAATAATTGCAGGCCTGTAAATGACACCTGTCCTCAAAACAATCCTTCGGTCGTAAATCGAGCAAAAATCTCAAAAGACATCCATATTTCAAAACGACAATTTCAAGAGGCATATTTTATGCACATTTTATATTCTGTCTCTTTTTTTGTTATAGAAAAAGGCATGGAGAAACGCTCAACGTCAGGAATTAATAAAGCCATGCAAATCCGGTCTAGAAACATATTCACCTCACAGCCGTCAGAAGGATCATCAGCAAAAAAGTCTACATAGTATAAATGCTGAAGGGGTTTTAGAGAACTGTGTACCCTCTAGCTGCTGATGGGATGTAACCTGGTAAGAGCCAGTACAGGCAACAAAATGGAGGAGTGTTTAAAGGTAAAACTTGAGCTACTATGTGATCTGGTAGTCCCACTGATGGGCCTATCAGCTGCGTAGAGCTGAACCAAAAAGACACAGGCTGGCAATCCTTCACTGTAGCAACATGTACCATAGCCAAGAACTGGAAGAAACCAAAATGTCCATCAACAGAAAAATGCATCAAGAAGAAGTGGTTCATGTACACAATGGAATATTAGCCATGGAAAAGCATGGAACAGTGCCGTTGGCACCACCATAGAAGGATCTAGAGATAATCACCCTACGTGAAGTAAGAAAGAAAACGAAAGACAGATATCCTATTACATCACTTATAGGTGTTACCTAAAGATTGATACCCATGAGATAATTTCCAAGAGAAGGACACTCATAGATTCAGAAAACCAAATTATGTTTAACCAAATGGAAAGGTGTAAGGAATGTATGAATTAGGATATGGGGGTTAACAGACATGTACTAATATATATGAAATATATAATCAGAGAATACCTATGGAATATCAAGAGAGGTCTACTCAACACTCTGTAATAACCTACACGGGAAAGGATCCAAAGATGAATAGATCTATACATAGATATAATGGAGCAGATTCTGTTCAGCTAGAACAAACACAACAATTTTCTCAAATTTGCTCTTATAATTAATAAAAATTAAATTTAAAAAAAGGAAAACAGAATTATGGAGATATAAGCTCTTTGGCGTTTGCCCTGACACATTCCACTCTAAATTGCAGCCTGCAAAGATGATTTCCAGGAAAGATCTGTTGCACAAAATCCCAGAATTGGAAACGTAGGAATGCTGTCGCCTTGTGCCATTTCCCGCAAGAGTGGCTTTAAAACAACAGATAACTGTCACTTAACATTCACAAGGACTCACTCTGGGCTGTAAAGCACACCTGCCATCAAAACTTGTGCTGAGGTATGGAATGGCCAAAAAAATTCAAACCTGGCAAATTTTTCAAGGAGATAGTATGAAGAGGTAAGTTTTACTCACTATTTTTCAAATAAAAAAAGAAAATGGATAAAAGCTCAACATCAGGAATTATTAGACTCATGCAAATCTAGCCTATAAAAAGGTTTCAACTCATGCAAGTCAAATACCATCAGCCAAAAGTCTACAAACAATAAATGCTGAAGGTGTTTTAGAGAACTGTGTATCCTCTAACTGCTTGTGAGTAGTAAAGTGGTAAGATCTGGTAATGAGAACAGAAAGGAGCTGTGTTTAAAAGTAAAAATTGAGATGTCATTCGATCCAACACGCCCACAGCTGGGCCTATCACCTAAGCGCCGAATCGAGAAGACACACGCTGACAAATGTGTAAGTAAGAATCTTAAAACCTATGGATTTAAATGTCTCCGTAAGTGAATCAAGCGTGTGTACAGTGGCATAAGCGCAGCAGTGAAAATCAGCTAAATCCCATTACAAAAATAAATTTTTTTAAACAAAACAAAATGACAGTGAATTACAGAGCAATTCTTAAACAATTCACTCAGGGCTTGTGATGCAACCTGGATTTACCACATGAACACCCAGAGCTGGGTGACACATAAGGCTGGACACTTGGGGCTGATAGGATTGGTGAGGTTCGGTGAGCAAATGCAGACCCTTTGAAGTCATATTGCATGGTACCCATTCCATGTGTCCAAACTCTCCAGGTTTAAGGGATTGTTCCTTCCACTAAAACATGCATGGGGAACCCAGAGTACGGTCCATGGTGTGATCGGGAAACGTTCTTAATGCATCTCAGTTTTCATCCCCTGGTACTCGGGTTCAACATTCCAGACGCTTTACTAACACTCTCCCCACTGGGAGAGTCAGTGCCTTTAACCTCCTGTTTGGCCCAGTTTGCAATTTCGGCGGAAGATCAACAGGAATAGGGAGAACCAATGAGAGACTAGATGGAGGTGTCTGGACGGGCAAATTTAACTCTCATTTCCCACCAGGAAGAGGAATTAACCAAAGGCTCAGCGTGCAGTGCCGGAACCACACTAGGGCCTGAAGCAATCCTGCGGTGTTGCGGCCAGCTCACAAGAAAGCGAGTTGAAGAAAGGAGCTCAGGGGCACTGTAATTCATAAACCTGCAGAGTTATAAATGACAGCTATCGTCCAAAAATATATTGAAAAAGGCTGCCAAGAGGACTTGAAAGCGTGGCAGAATTGCAGGAAACCGATTTCAGGAGGTAGACTGGAATTGCATTTAAAGCATAGGAAAAGAGGCAGAACGTCCACAATGATGCACTGGCCAAAAAGGGCGTATGCGTTTTTTCCTGAATATATTCACGAAAAAACGCATACGCCCTTTTTGGCCAACCAAGCAAGCTTGCAAAGGAAATCTGCACTACAATGAAGTCTCACTTCCCCCCAGTCAAAAGGGCCATCTTAAAAAAGTGTAAAATCCAGAAAGGCAGGACAGGCCATGGAGAACTGGGAGCCTTGTTATGCTGATGGGCGGGATGTAAATTGCCAACAGCCACTCTGGAGAAGTGTATGGTGTTTCCTGAAACATCTAAAAAACAAATCAACAGAGCCTAGGGCACTTCCACTTATGGTCCCATAGCTTAGGGAAATTAAAATCAAAACAACACAGCCACTCCAAAGTTTGGGACGGCTCTGTTTACAAGAACCTCGTTTACGGTACAAGTTCAATATCACAGAAAGCGAAAAATGGATAAAGAAGTTGTGGTACTTACGTACAATGCAATATCACTCAGCAATGAAATCTATGTCATCAGGCCCGTAGCAGCATAATGAGTGGATTCAGGTACGATGATTCTAAGTGAAATAAGTCACACAGAAAAAGAAACACCATAAGATATCACTAATACACGGAATGTAAACTTGGCTACACAGGAACTGAATTACAAAACAGCACAAGGTCTCAAACGTAGAAAACCAACATATGCTTGCTTAAGGGGAAAGGTGAGTTGGGGTGCTGCATAAAACCAGAGATTGAAATTAGCACAGATACCGTTCCATAAGCCAAATATGTAATAGAGAAGAGTTACTCCTTGCTCAAAGAAGTGGACTCAACACCCCATAATAAACGCCTAAGAATATACCTGACTAGTAAGAATCTTAAAACCTATGGATTTATATGTCTCCGAAAGAGAATCAAGCGTGTGTACAGCGGCATAAGCGCAGCAGTGATAGGATTGGTGAGGTTCGGTGAGCAAATGCAGACCCTTTGAAGTCATATTGCATGGTACCCGTTCCATGGGTCTCAACTCTCCAGGTTTAAGGGATTCTTCCTTCAGCTAAAACATGCATGTGGAACCCAGAGTATGATCCACCGTGTGATGGGGAAACGTGTTCAAATGTGTCTCAGTTTTCGTCCCCTGGTACTCGGGTGCAACATTCCAGACGCTTTACTAACACTCTCCCCACTTGGAGAGTCAGTGCCTTTAACATCCTGTTAGGCCCAGTTTGTAATTTCTGCGGAAAATGAAAAGGAATAGGGAGAACCAATGAGAGACTAGCTGGAGGTGTCTGGACGGGCAAATTTAACTCTCATTTCCCACCAGGAAGAGGAATTAACCAAAGGCTCAATGTGCCATGCAGGAACCACACTAGGGCCTGAAGCAATCCTGCAGTGTTGCGGCCAGCTCACAAGAAAGCGAGTTGAAGAAAGGAGCTCAGGAGCACTGAAATTCACAAACATGCAGAGTTATAAATGACAGCTATCATCCAGAAATATATTGAAGTAAGGCTGCCAAGAGGACTTCAAGCGGGGCAGAATTGCAGGAAACCGATTTCAGGAGGTAGACTGGAATTGCATGTAAAGCACAGGAAAAGAGGCAGAGCGTCCAAAATGATGCACTTGGCCAAAAAGGGCGTATGAGTTTTTTCCTGAATATATTCAGGAAAAAACGCATACGCCCTTTTTGGCCAACCAAGCAAGCTTGCAAAGGAAATCTGCACTACAATGAAATCTCCCTGGCCCCAGGTCAAAAGGGCCATCTGCAAAAAGTGTAAAATCCAGAAAGGCAGGACAGGCCATGGAGAACTGGGAGCCTTGTTATGCTGATGGGCGGGATGTAAATTGCCAACAGACACTATGCAGAAGTGTATGGTGTTTCCTGAAACATCTAAAAAACAAAGCAACAGAGCCTAGGGCCTTCCACTTATGGTCCTATAGCTTAGGGAAATTAAATCAAAAAGACACAGCCACCCCAAAGTTTGGGACGGCTCTGTTTACAAGAACCTCGTTTGCGGTACAAGTTCCATATCGCAGAAAGCGAAAAATGGATAAAGAAGTTGTGGTACTTACGTACAAGGCAATATCACTCAGCAATGAAATCTATGTCATCAGGCCCGTAGCAGCATAATGAGTGGATTCAGGTACGATGATTCTAAGTGAAATAAGTCACACAGAAAAAGAAACATCATAAGATATCACTACTAAACGGAATGCAAACTTGGCTACACAGGAACTGAATTACAAAACAGAACAGGGTCTCAAACGTAGAAAACCAACTTATGCTGGCTTAAGGGGAAAGGTGAGTTGGGGTGCTGCATAAAACCAGAGATGGAAATTAGCACAGATACCGTTCCATAAGCCAAATATGTAAAAGACAAGAACTACTCCTTGCTCAATGAGGTGGACTCAGCACCCCATATTAAACGCCTAAGAATATACCTGACTAGTAAGAATCTTAAAACCTATGGATTTATATGTCTCGGAAAGAGAATCAAGCGTGTGTACAGCGACATAAACGCAGCAGTGATAGTATTGGTGAGGTTGGGTGAGCAAATGCAGACCCTTTGAAGTCATATTGCATGGTACCCATTCCATGGGTCTCAACTCTCCAGCTTTAAGGGATTCTTCCTTCAGCTAAAACATGCATGAGGAACCCAGAGTATGATCCACCGTGTGATCGGGAAACGTGTTCAAATGTGTTTCAGTTTTCGTCCCCTGGTACTCGGGTGCAACATTCCAGACGCTTTACTAACACTCTCCCCACTTGGAGAGTCACTGCCTTTAAACTCCTGTTTGGCCCAGTTTGCAATTTCTGCGTAAGATGAACAGGAATAGGGAGAACCAATGAGAGACTAGCTGGAGGTATATGGACGGGCAAATTTAACTCTCATTTCCCACCAGAAAGAGGAATTAACCAAAGGCTCAGTGTGCCGTGAGGGAAGCACACTAGGGCCTGAAGCAATCCTGCGGTGTTGCGGCCAGCTCACAAGAAAGCGAGTTGAAGAAAGGAGCTCAGGGGCACTGTAATTCACAAACCTGCGGAGTTATAAATGACAGCTATCGTCCAAAAATATATTGAAGTAAGGCTGCCAAGAGGACTTGAAAGCGGGGCAGAATTGCAGGAAACCGATTTCAGGAGGTAGACTGGAATTGCATGTAAAGCATAGGAAAAGAGGCAGACGTCCACAATGATGCACTTGGCCAAAAAGGGCGTATGCGTTTTTTCCTGAATATATTCAGGAAAAAACGCATACGCCCTTTTTGGCCCACCAAGCAAGCTTGCAAAGGAAATCTGCACTACAATGAAGTCTCACTGCCCCCGCTCAAAAGGGCCATCTGAACAAAGTGTAAAATCCAGAAAGGCAGGACAGGCCATGGAGAACTGGGAGCCTTGTTATGCTGATGGTCGGGATTTAAATTGCCAACAGCCACTAGGGAGAAGTTTATGGTGTTTCCTGAAACATCCAAAAAACAAAGCAACAGAGCCTAGGGCACTTCCACTTATGGTCCTATAGCTTAGGGAAATTAAAATCAAAAAGGCACAGCCACCCCAAAATTTGGGACGGCTCTGTTTACAAGAACCTCGTTTACGGTACAAGTTCCATATCGCAGAAAGCGAAAAATGGATAAAGAAGTTGTGGTACTTACGTACAATGCAATATCACTCAGCAATGAAATCTATGTCATCAGGCCAGTAGCAGCATAATGAGTGGATTCAGGTACGATGATTCTAAGTGAAATAAGTCACACAGAAAAAGAAACATCATAAGATATCACTAATACACGGAATGTAAACTTGGCTACACTGGAACTAAATTACAAAACAGAACAGGGTCTCAAATGTAGAAAACCAACTTATGCTTGCTTAAGGGGAAAGGTGAGTTGGGGTGCTGCATAAAACAAGAGATTGAAATTAGCACAGATACCGTTCTATAAGCCAAATATGTAATAGTAAAGAGCTACTGCTTCCTCAACGAAGTGGACTCAACACCCCATATTAAACACCTAAGAATATACTTGACTAGTAAGAATCTTAAAACTTATGGATTTATATGTCTCCGAAAGAGAATCAAGCGTGTGTACAGCGGCATAAGCGCAGCAGTGATAGGATTGGTGAGGTTCGGTGAGCAAATGCAGACCCTTTGAAGTCATATTGCATGGTACCCATTCCATGGGTCTCAACTCTCCAGGTTTAAGGGATTCTTCCTTCAGCTAAAACATGCATGTGGAACCCAGAGTATGATCCACCGTGTGATGGGGAAACGTGTTCAAATGTGTCTCAGTTTTCGTCCCCTGGTACTCGGGTGCAACATTCCAGACACTTTACTAACACTCTCCCCACTTGGAGAGTCAGTGCCTTTAACCTCCTGTTTGGCCCAGTTTGCAATTTCTGCGGAAAATGAACAGGAATAGGGAGAACCAATGAGAGACTAGCTGGAGGTGTCTGGACGGGCAAATTTAACTCTCATTTCCCACCAAGAAGAGGAATTAACCAAAGGCTCAGCATGCCGTGCTGGAACCACACTAGGGCGTGAAGCAATCCTGCGGTGTTGCGGCCAGCTCACAAGAAAGGGAGTTGAAGAAAGGAGCTCAGGGGCACTGTAATTCACAAACCTGCAGAGTTATAAATGACAGCTATCGTCCAAAAATATATTGAAGTAAGGCTGCCAAGAGGACTTCAAAGCGGGGCAGAATTGCAGGAAACCGATTTAAGGAGGTAGACTGGAATTGCATTTAAAGCAGAGGAAAACAGGCAGAACGTCCACAATGATGCACTTTGCCAAAAAGGGCGTATGCGTTTTTTCCTGAATATATTCAGGATAAAACGCATACGCACTTTTTGGCCAACCAAGCAAGCTTGCAAAGGAAATCTGCACTACAGTGAAGTCTCACTTCCCCCAGGACAAAAGGGCCATCTGAAAAAAGTGTAAAATCCAGAAAGGCAGGACAGGCCATGGAGAACTGGGAGCCTTCTTATGCTGATGGGCGGGATGTAAATTGCCAACAGCCACTCTGGAAAAGTGTATGGTGTTTCCTGAAACATCTAAAAAACAAAGCAACAGAGCTGAGGCCTTCCACTTATGGTCCTATAGCTTAGGGAAATTAAAATCAAAAAGACACAGCCACCCCAAAGTTTGGGACGGCTCTGTTTACAAGAACCTCGTTTACGGTACAAGTTCAATATCACAGAAAGCGAAAAATAGATAAAGAAGTTGTGGTACTTACGTACAATGCAATATCACTCAGCAATGAAATCTATGTCATCAGGCCAGTAGCAGCATAATGAGTGGATTCAGGTACGATGATTCTAAGTGAAATAAGTCACACAGAAAAAGAAACATCATAAGATATCACTACTAAACGGAATGTAAACTTGGCTACACAGGAACTGAATTACAAAAGAGAACAGGGTCTCAAATGTAGAACCAACTTATGCTTGCTTAAGGGGAAAGGTGAGTTGGGGTGCTGCATAAAACCAGAGATTGAAATTAGCACAGATACCGTTCCATAAGCCAAATATATAATAGACAAGAAATACTCCTTGTTTAATGAGGTGGATTCAGCACCCCATATTAAACGCCTAAGAATATACCTGACTAGTAAGAATCTTAAAACCTATGGATTTATATGTCTCGGAAAGAGAATCAAGCGTGTGTACAGTGGCATAAACGCAGCAGTGATAGGATTGGTGAGGTTCGGTGAGCAAATGCAGACCCTTTGAAGTCATATTGCATGGTACCCATTCCATGGGTCTCAACTCTCCAGGTGTAAGGGATTCTTCCTTCAACTAAAACATGCATGTGGAACCCAGAGTATGATCCACCGTGTGATCGGGAAACGTGTTCAAATGTGTCTCAGTTTTCGTCACCTGGTACTCGGGTGCAACATTCCAGACACTTTACTAACACTCTCCCCACTTGGAGAGTCAGTGCCTTTAACCTCCTCTTTGGCCCAGTTTGCAATTTCTGCGGAAAATGAACAGGAATAGGGAGAACCAATGAGACACTAGCTGGAGGTGTCTGGACGGGCAAATTTAACTCTCATTTCCCACCAGGAAGACGAATGAACCAAAGGCTCCATGTGCCATGCTGGAACCAGATTAAGACCTGAAGAGATCCTGTGGTTTTGCGGCCAGCTCACAAGAAAGCGAGTTGAAGAAAGGAGCTCAGGGGCACTGTAATTCACAAACCTGCAGAGGTATAAATGACAGGTATCATCCAAAATTATACTGAAGTAAGGCTGCGAAGAGGACTTGAATGCGGGGCAGAATTGCAGGAAACCGATTTCAGGAGGTAGACTGGAATTGCATGTAAAGCATAGGAAAAGAGGCAGAACGTCCACAATGATGCACTTGGCCAAAAAGGGCGTATGCGTTTTTTCCTGAATATATTCAGGAAAAAACGCATACGCCCTTTTTGGCCAAACAAGCAAGCTTGCAAAGGAAATCTGCACTACAATGAAGTCTCACTGCCCGCCGGTCAAAAGGGCCATCTGAAAAAAGTGTAAAATCCAGAAAGGCAGGACAGGCCATGGAGAACTGGGAGCCTTCTTATGCTGATGGGCGGGATGTAAATTGCCAACAGCCACTCTGGAGAAGTGTATGGTGTTTCCTGAAACATCTAAAAAACAAAGCAACAGAGCCTAGGGCACTTCCACTTATGGTCCTATAGCTTAGGGAAATTAAAATCAAAAAGACACAGCCACCCCAAAATTTGGGATGGTCTGTTTACAGGAACTTCTTCTACGGTACAAGTTAAATATCCCAGAGAACAAATAATTGATAAAGAAGTTGCGGTACTTACGTACAACAGAATACCACTCAGCAATGAAATCTGTGTCACCAGGCCTGTACCAGCATAATGAGTGGATTGAGGCACGATGATTCTAAGTGAAATAAGTCACACAGAAAAAGAAACATCATAAGGTATCACTAATGCACGGAATGTAAACTTGGCTACACATGAACTGAATTACAAAACAGAACAGGGTCTCAAGTTTAGAAAACCAACTTATGCTTGCTTAAGGGGAAAGGTGAGTTGGGGTGCTGCATAAAACCAGAGTTTGAAATTAGCACAGATACCGTTCCATAAGCCAAACATGTAATAGACAAGACCTACCCCTTGCTCAACGAAATGGACTCAACAATGAGGCATCACCTCACACCTGTTAGAATGGGCATCATCTGAAAATCTACAAACAACAAATGCTGGAAAGGGTGTGGAGAAAAGGAAGCCTCTTCCACTATTGTTGGGAATATAAATTGATACAGTCACTATGGAGAACAATATGGAGTTTCTTAAGAAACTAATAATAGAATTACCATATGATACAGCAATCCCAGTACTGGACATATACCCAGACAAAACCATAAATCAAAAAGACATTCACCGCAATGTTCATTGCATCACTATTTACAATATCGAGGTAATGGAAGCAACCTAAATGCCCACAGACAGACGAATGCATAAAGATGTGGTACATATATAAAATGGAATATTACTAAGCCATGAAAGGAATGAAATTGGGTCATTTGTAGAGACGTCGATGGATCTAGAGACTGTCATACAGAGTGAAGTAAGTCAGAAAGAGAAAAACAAATCTTGTATATTCATGCATATATGTGGAACCTAGAAAAACTGTACAGATTAACCGTTTTGCAAGGCATAACTAGAGCAACAGATGTAGACAACAATCGTATGGACACCAAGGGGGGAAAGCTCTTGGGGGGGTGGTGGTGGGAGGAGTTGAGAGATTGGGATTGGCATGTAAACATTTATATGTATAAAATAGATAACCAATAAGAACCTGCTGTATAAGAATATAAAATAAAATTCAAAATTAAAAAGAAATAAAATTTAAAAAATAAAACGGAAAAAACAATTATTCCCTTCACATACATGTATTTATATGAATAAATTATTTCTATGCTTATATCTGTAAATACAAAAAAGAGGAATAAAATCTACCTTGAACCAAAAACGAAAAAGAGAAAAAAAAAACAGAACCCACCAGTTACACAGAGGAAAACCGTATCAGGGCACTTGCTCCAGTTGTAAACAATTCTGAAGTTGGTCAGTGGTGGGGAATCGTCTCCCATTCAGCCAGCAGCCCCCACACAACAAGCGTCCTCATTGCAAAGCTGGGGCACCGTGCCGAGGCATCTGTGAGTAAACGTGAGCTGAGCCCCAGGCCAGTTGCTGCTGAACTGTTCCCACCCTTCCCAGGTAAAACACCTGAATATATACAAGGACTTGAAAGCCTAGAGGAAGGGCCATGGAGCCACACGAGTGACAGCATGCCAGCTGACTTGGTGCCTGCAGGCCAGCCAGGATGGTCCTGGCCCTGGGTGCTCTTCTGGAAGATTTCCATTTCCCTGCCTGAGATACCCGTCCTGTCCCTGCCCCCACTGCTTTTTTCCTTCCTCACCTCTGCCCAGGGAGCAATTCCAGCAGCAGGTATGGGTGACACATCCTCTTCTTTAGCAGGTGGCAGCCTGGCAACTGCTGCAGAAAGTCCAGCAGAGCCCCACTCACACTGGGCCACCCACAAAGCCGTGGCCTCTCACTCCCTCCCACCAGCCCAGCCCCGAGACTGCTGACAGGGCAGAGAAAATGGCGTCAGGCACAGCTGCAGGGGCTCTTGCTGCCTGGAGTGGTATTTATATTGATCTCAACCCAGGCACACCTGGGGAGGGCTGGCCGGCACGGTAAGGCTGCCCAGGTCAGCCAATCATCACCCCTCAGGGGCTCACAGTTGCAGAAAATGGAACTTGCTGAACCGGCCAGGTCCAAGGAACAGGTGTGGGCTCCTGAGAGTCAGGATAGACAAGGGGCTGCAGCTTTGGCTTGTTTTCTAGTCATTTTATCTGGCCCATGAGTGGGAGACAACTTCAAGAAAAGCCTCTCCTAATGAGAGGAACCCAGGAGTCAGGGAGAGGAGGGGTGGGTGGTGGTTGGAGACAGAGGCCTGGTGCCCCGGGTGCAGTGGAAGTCTCTGGAAGACCAGGTGGAGGGAGGCCACACAGAGTGATGCCCAGGGTCACAGACCTGTTGGAGCTGCTGTTTGTTAGTTCAAGTACTGCTCTGAGGTGCTCTGTGTCAGCTCTGAGCGACAGGTGAGCTGGGGGTGCTCTTCAATGAGGGCTATGTGCACGGTTCCTGTGTGCCCAGCCCTGCCACGGTACCTGCAAGGGTAGCTCTGTATCCTGGGAGGGGCCTGACCACGAGAGCCCCGTGGGCTGGGTTGGGGGTGGGGTACCTGCCCAGGAGAGCTCCATATTCTGGGATTGGCCTGACCACGAGAGCCCCATGGGCTGCTGGGGACCTGGTAAAGGATGTCAGGACAGTCAGTGAAGCCACCGAGGATATACCTCCAGTTGCTCCTAATTCCTACACCCTGCTGGTCATTCTACCAACCACCAGGACATGGTATTCTGTATTAGTCTTCAATGATGCCTTCTTTTGTATTCCATTAGTCCCAGAGTCACAAGAAATTTTGGCTTGTGAGTGGCAGGACTCAACATACAACTAAAACAATACTTCCGGGCCGTCTTGCCCCAAGGGTTCAAGAATTCCCACACCATCTTTGGGGAAAGCTTAGCTAAAGACCGAAAAGTTCTACCTCTGGAAAAGGAAACCCTCCTTCAATATGCAGACGACATTCTGATCGCCAGCCCTACTAAGGAGGCCTCTGAACTACCAAGCCAATAAAGGATAGAGGTTGTCCAAGAAAAAGCTCAAATATCACAGACTGCGGTGACCTGCCTGGGCTTCATTCTCACACAAGGTCGGAGAAGCCCATCCCAGGAAAGGGAAGAAACCATTTGCAGCCTTACCCCTTTCTAAAACGAGAAGACAGCTTAGGGGTTCCTGGGGAGGCCAGGGTTTGCTGCTTCTGGATCCCTAACTACAGTCTACTAGCTGGGCCTCTATATGAAACACTGAAAGGAAAAGATGATGATCCTTTTGAACAGAATCCAGAAGTGGCCTCTCAAGAATGGAAAGAGCAGTCAATTCAGACCCTTGCCCTGGAACTCCCTAATTGAGCTAAACCCTTTGACCTTTCCATTCCCGGTGAAAGGTGAATCGCCATTGGAGAATTAGTGCAAAAACTGGGACCACTTGAAATGGAACAACGCAAGAATGCCATCCAGGTAGGATAAACTACAGTCACCAAGGGGCTTGGCCCACTGCCACATCTGGCCAAGATACTGGCGGTATCTAAAAACCTGGAAATCAGCAGCCCAAAAGGCCACCTCCCTCCTAAGGGAAAAGGACCCCACGTGGTGATCCTAAGCACCAACCATGCCCTGAAGTTGCAGGGTTCGCTCCGTGGGCACACCGACCTCGAGTGAGGAGGCCCTCCAACTCCAACATCCAGAGAGATAACCGGGGGCAACAGGGCACCATGACGACTCGTGTGAACATCACTTGACCTGGAGTTTCTCTCATAAAACAACAATAGTGTGTCCCGAAGGAGTAGACTACTGCTTGCAGGACTTACTGCACCCGCAGGGGAGCTAATAATCTTGGCGGGGAAACCGTATATCACACTGTCACCATAGAAAAGCCTACAGACACCGTGATGATGGTGGCCAATAAGACCAGCTGGACTCCTGTTTACTTCAAAAGGCTGTTGACTCAGTGGCCATCATGGTCCTTGATCACCACTGACCCTGGACTGTCTGGGAGTTGAGCGGGCAGGGCTCTGACACCTGGTGCTGTTTTTACGTTAATTCAGGGGCCTAATTGAAGAAAGAGCAGACTACTGGTCAGAGCATCTAGGCTGGCAGAAACGGTCAGCCTAAGGTGGCCGAACAAATGTGGGGCGGGGTGAAACCGGCCCCCACAGCGTCTCTGCACATCTCTTTCCTGGACCCTTAAAGGTCATTAGAATCTATAACACTTCCAATGCTGGTGCTCAGGTGGACGAGCAGGGAGGCAGGGGTCCTGGGGCCAATCAACGTCACCTGGAGGCTGCTGGGGAGAAGTTCTGACCCTCGTCCCCTGGTATGAGGGCTCCCAACTCAGCACTCAGCAGTTACAGAAGAAGGGTCTGCACCCTCAGCACTCCAAGAATGAGGAACGGGACAAAAGGCAGAGGAGGGGTTTGTCCCCAGCAAAGCCCATGAAAAATCCCTGGGAGATAAAAATAGAATCTGGGCAATAAAGTCAAGTCTGACCTTTTTTATCCTTTGTGCTTTGTCTAATTTCACGTGCTCCTAGGGTCCCGCATGCAGAGGTTCCACACCCGGCACTTCAGACCAGATTTCCTAGTGCAGAATGGCTGGGTCGACACCTCAGCTCCTGGGGCCCAGTGCAGACTCTGAGATATAGAGCCTGAGCTGCAGCCAACCCGGCCCTCGAGAGCTCCGCCCCCTCCCTCCCACTGACTCTGACAGGATCTCTACACAGCAGCCCAGCCCAGCCCACAGCCCACGGGGTAGTGCATGCTCTCACCTCTCCATTCTCTGATCAAAATATAAAGTTTCCTTTGCTTGTGAACCAAACTCAGTCTCGATCTGTTGGCCCCAATGACACTGGGCAGGGGGACACTTGTTGGGGTCCACTCTGGAGGATCAGTAACAGAAATTGAGACTATTGTAACTTCAATGAACAGATGTGTGAGCCAAACTGTAGTTAACATAGAACAGTTTATAAGGCTCGGGTAAAATACGATGTTTCTAACACTTCCATTTGATATTTCCATCACTTTATTATAAGCAAGTTCAGTGAAAAGGTTTGTCTTATTTGTCAGGTCAATATTAGAGAAATGAAGTGATTTCTTTCCAAGGATGTACACCTAATAATCTTGGTTAAAGCTTCAATCTTGTTTTAAATGCTTTTCCATTGAAAATGATACCTCTCTTTCAGCTCCCCCATTTCTGAGAAGTATAAAATCTTATAATTTATTATTACCAAAGGGGAAAGGTGGGAGGAGGGATAAATTAACAGTTTGGAATTAACACATACACACTGCTAAGTATAAAATAGATCATCAACAAGGAACTACTGTATAGCACAGGGAACTACACTCAATATTTTGCAATAACCTATAAGGGGAAATAATCGGAAAAAGAATAGATATTTTTATTGACATCATCTATCAATGACAGTTAAAGTGTAACCTAAGGGAAGCCGGTGGTGAGTGCTTCTGACCCTGAAGACTTCAATCATCTAAAGTTTGGACTCTGCCTACTTCCCAAGGCCCTTAATGAACATATGTGTAGCCGTAGCTTAAAAAATTCCCCAGTTTGGGTTTCGGGGAGACACTGATTTTGAAAAAGCCCTGGTGTTCTCCTTACATGAATGGGACTCTTCCTACTGCTAAAACATGTCTGTCACACCCAGAGGATGGTATACCGTCGGATCGGGAAGAGTTTGGAAAAGGCATCTCATCTCCTCATCTCCTGGTGCTCGGGTTCACCCCTCCAGCGTCTTTACTAACAGTCTCCCCACTTGGAGATGTCAGCACTGTCAACATCCTGTTGTGTACAGTTTGGAATTTGTCCAGAGGATGAAGCGGAAGGATGAGGAACAATGAGAGACAAGTCCTAGGTGTTCAGACAGGCACATGTCACTCTAATTTCCAATCAGGAAGACGAATTGACCAAAGGCTAGGGTTGCCCATGGAAACAGTATAGGGCTTGAGGAAATCCCACTGCTTTGTGGCCAGTTCCCATAAACACAAGTTGAACAATGGAACTCAGGGGCAGTAAAATTCACGAAACTGCAGAGTTGAAAATATCTATCACTGAAAAATGTCTTGAGGAAAGTCAGAGAAAAGGATTGGTAAGCAAGGGAGAATGGCAGGAAAGGGATTTGAGGAGGTAGAAAGGACTCGCCATTAAGCACAAGAAAAGGGGCTGAACATTGCCAACATTGCAGTTGGCCAAAAAGGCTGTATGCGTTTTTTTCTGTATATATTCAAGAAAAGGGCATACACTTTTTTAGCCAACCAAACAGGTGGGCACTGGAAATCAATACTACAAAAGATATCACTTCGCATCAGTCAGAAGAGCCATCCTCATAAAGTGTAAACACCAGAAATGCAGGACAGGGCAAGGAGAAGAGGGAGCCCTGTGAGGCTTATAGTGGAAATGTATATTGCCAACGGCCATTCTGGAGAAGTGTATTGTGTTTACTAAAGCATCTAAAAAATGAGCTACAGAGCATAGGGCACTTGCACTCATGGGCGTATATCTTGGGAAAAACAAAAATCGAGAGGACACAGGCACCCCAATGTTTACTGCCTCTCTGTTTAAAACATCCTCGACTAGGATATAACTTAAATGTCTCTGGAGGGAAAAAATGGATAGAGATGTGGTACTTATGTAGAGTGGAATATTACTCAGCCTGGAAATCAATGAAATATGGCCAGTTGTAACAACTCCGGAGGAGTTACGTATGATCATTCTAAGTGACATAATTCAAAAAGAAAAAGACACATATCATAAGATATCACTTAAAGGTGGAATCCAAAATGGCTACACATGAAATAAATTACAAAACAAAAACATAGTCAAATATGTAGAAAACACGCGTAAGGCTGCTAAACGCGAAAGGTGGGGAGGGGTGAGGCATCATCCAGGAGGTTGAAATTAGCAAAGATACCATTCCAAATACCAAACTGATAATCAACAAGGCCTACACGGTAGCTAAAAGAACTGCACTCAGCACACTCAAGTCACCGGAAAAGAATATCTATGACTGGTAAGAATCTGAAAAAGAATTTATTGATGTCTCTCTGTACGTGAATCAAGTGGATGTACAGCAGCAAGAAACAGAGCTTTGAAAATCAGCTGTAACCAATATAGTAATAAATTGAAAAAAATAAACGACAGAGAGACAGAGAAAACCTCTTACAACTTTTCCTCAGGGACGGTGATGCAACATGGATTGAACACATCTAGACCCACAGCAGGATGAGACATAAGGCTGGAAACTGTTCGCGCTAAGAGAAATGTGAGGTTGGGTGAGGAAATGCACACCCTTTAAAGTAATACTACCTGGTACCCATTCAATGGGTCCCAAATCTGCAGGTTCAAGGAATCTTCCTACAGCTAAAACATGCATGGAAAACCCAGAGGACTGTACACCATGTGATCGGGAGATGTGTCTAAAATGCACCTCATTTATCCTCTCCTGGTGCTCCTGTTCATCATTCCAGCCACGTTACTTAGAATCTCCCCACTTAGAGAATCAGCACATTTAAACTTCTGTTTCACACATTTTGCAAATTGTGAGGAGGATGAACGGGAAGAGGGGGAACCAATGAGAGAATAGTTGTAGGGGTTTGGACGGGCACATGTCACTCTAATTTCCCATTAAGAATAAGAATTAAAAAAAGGCTCAGCCCGCCTCGCCGGAGCCAAAATAGGGCCTGAAGCAATCCTGCGGCTTTGAGGCCAGCTCACAAAAGAGCAACTTAAAAAATGGAGCTCAGGGTCACTGCAATTCACAAACCTGCAGAGTTATAAATGAAAACTAACGTCCAAAAATATGTCGAGGTAAGGCAAAGAAGAGGATCTGAATGCAAGACAGAATTGCAAGAAACAGATTTCAAGAGATAGATTGGACTCGTCTTTAAAGCACATGAAAAGCGGCAGAATTTCGACAATGATGCAGTTGGCCCCAAAAGGAGTATGTGTTTTTTCCTGAATATATCCAGGAAAAAACGCATACGCACTTTATGGGCAACCAAGCAAGCAAGCAATGCAAATGTGCACAACAAAGAAGTCTCATTTCCCACCGGTCAAAAGGGCCATCCGAAAAAATTGTAAAAACCAGAAATGCAGGACAGGCCATGGAGAACAGGGAGCCTTTATACGCTGATGGACAGTGTGTGAACTGCCGAGAGCCACTCTGGAGAAGTGTATGGTGGTTCCTAAATCATCTAAAAAACAGAGCTACAGAGCATAGGGCACTTCCAATCATGGAAGTATATCTAGGGAAGTCTAAAAATCAACAAGACACAAGCACACCACAGTTTAGGGCTACTCTGTTTACAAGAACCTCAACTTCAGTACACCTTAAATATCCCAGGAAAGAGAACAATGGATAAAGAAGAAGTGGTACTTATGTACAATGGAATATCTCTTCACCATGAAATCAATGTAATAAGGCTAGTAGAAGGATAAAGAGTGGATTTAGGTCCGATAATACTACTTGAAATAAGTCAAACAGAAAAAGAAACATATCATAGGATATCACTTATAGAGGGAGGGTAAATATGGCTGCACAAAAAATGAATTACAAAACAGAACAGTGTCTCACATTTAGAAAACACACTTATGTCAGCTTAAGGGGAAAGGAGAGGTGGGGTGATGCATAAAACCAGAGTTTGAAATTAGCACAGATACCGTTCAATAAACCAAATAGGTATTAGACAAGATCTACCCCTTGCTCAATGAACTGGCCTCAACACACCCTATACACCACAGAGAAATATATCTGAGTAATAAGAATCTTAAAACCCATGTATTGATATATCTCCATAAGGGAATCAAGTGTGTGCAGAGCGGCACAAACACAGCAGTGAAAATGAGCTAAACCCCATTATAGAAATAAATTTTAAAATCAAAACGCAGAAACAATGAAAGAGAGAAAAATTCTTACAAAATTCGCTCAGGGGCTGTGATGCAACCTAGAATGACCACATATAAACCCACAGCTGGATAAGACATAAGGCTGGACACTTGGGGCTGAGAGCATTGGTGAGCTTTGGTGAGCAACTGCCGAAAGTTTAATGCAATACTTCATGCTACTCATTCCAAGGGTCCCAAAACTCCAGGTTGAAGGGAATCTTCCTACAGCTAAACCATGCATGGGAAATCCAGCGGATGGTATAACATATGATCGGGAAAGGTTTCTAAAACGCACCTCATTTTCCTCTCCTGGGGCTCCGGATCAACATTCCAGCCACTTTACTAACAACATCTCCACATGGAGAGTCAATGCCTTTAAGTTCCGGTATAGCACGGTCTGCAGTTAGTGCCGAGGATGAATGGGAATAGGGGGAACCAGTGAGAAAATAGCTGTAGCGGTTTCAATGGGCACATGTCACTCTAATTTCACATCAGGAAGAAGAATTAACCAAAGGCAGAGCAAGGCGCCCCAGAAGAAGAATAGGGCCTGAAGAAATCCTGTGGATATGAGGCAAGATCACAAAAATAAGAGCTGAAACATGGAGTTAAGGGCCACTGCAATTCAAAAACCTGCAGAGTTATAAAGGCCAACTATTTTCCAAAAGTATATTGAGGTAAGGCTATGAAGAGGCACTGACAGCAAGGCAGAATTGCAGGAAACCGATTTCAGGAGGTAGACTGGAATTGCATTGAAAACAAATGAAAAGACTCAGAACGTCGACAATGATGCACTTGGCCAAAAAGGGCGTATGCGTTTTTCTCTGAATATATTCAGGAAAAAACGCATACGCTCTTTCTGGACAACCAAGCAAGCTTGCAAAGGAAATCTGTACTACAATGAAGTCTCACTTCCCCCCGATCAAAAGGGCCATCTGAAAAAAGTGTAAAATCCAGAAAGGCAGGACAGGCCATGGAGAACTGGGAGCCTTCTTATGCTGATGGGCGGGATGTAAATTGCAAACAGCCACTCTGGAGAAGTGTATGGTGTTTCCTGAAACATCTAAAAAACAACGCAACAGAGCCTAGGGCACTTCCACTTATGGTCCTATAGCTTAGGGAAATTAAAATCAAAAAGACACAGCCACCCCAAAGTTTGGGACGGCTCTGTTTACAAGAACCTCGTTTATGGTACAAGTTCAATATCGCAGAAAGTGAAAAATGGATAAAGAAGTTGTGGTACTTACGTACAATGCAATATCACTCAGCAATGAAATCTATGTCATCAGGCCAGTAGCAGCATAATGAGTGGATTCAGGTACGATGATTCTAAGTGAAATAAGTCACACAGAAAAAGAAACATCATAAGATATCACTACTACACGGAATGTAAACTTGGCTACACAGGAACTGAATTACAAAACAGAACAGGGTCTCAAATGTAGAAAACTGACGTATGCTTGCTTAAGGAAAAAGGTGAGTTGGGGTGCTGCATAAAACCAGAGATTGAAATTAGCACAGATACCGTTCAATAAGCCAAATATGTAATAGACAAGAGCTACACCTTGCTCAACGAAGTGGACTCAACACCCCATATTAAACGCCTAAGAATATACCTCACTAGTAAGAATCTTAAAACCTATGGACTTATATGTCTGCGAAAGAGAATCAAGCGTGTGTACAGCGGCATAAATGCAGCAGTGATAGGATTGGTGAGGTTCGGTGAGCAAATGCAGACCCTTTGAAGTCATATTGCATGGTACCCATTCCATGGTTCTCAACTCTCCAGGTTTAAGGGATTCTTCCTTCAGCTAAAACATGCATGTGGAACCCAGAGTATGATCCACCGTGTGATCGGGAAACGTGTTCAAATGTGTCTCAGTTTTCGTCCCCTGGTACTCGGGTGCAACATTCCAGACGCTTTACTAACACTCTCCCCACTTGGAGAGTCAGTGCCTTTAACCTCCTGTTTGGCCCAGTGTGCAATTTCTGCGGAAAAGGAACAGGAATAGGGAGAACCAATGAGAGACTAGCTGGAGGTGTCTGGACGGGCAAATTTAACTCTCATTTCCCACCAGGAAGAGGAATTAACCAAAGGCTCAGCGTGCCATGCCGGAACCACACTAGGGCCTGAAGCAATCCTGCGGTGTTGCGGCCAGCTCACAAGAAAGCGAGTTGAAGAAAGGAGCTCAGGGGCACTGTAATTCACAAACTTGCAGAGTTATAAATGGCAGCTATCGTCCAAAAATATATTGAAGTAAGGCTGCCAAGAGGACTTGAAAGCGGGGCAGAATTGCAGGAAACCGATTTCAGGAGGTAGACTGGAATTGCATGTAAAGCATAGGAAAAGAGGCAGAACGTCCACAATGATGCACTTGGCCAAAAAGGGCGTATGCGTTTTTTCCTGAATATATTCAGGAAAAAACGCATACGCCCTTTTTGGCCAACCAAGCAAGCTTGCAAAGGAAATCTGCAATACAATGAAGTCTCACTGCCCGCCGGTCAAAAGGGCCATCTGAAAAAAGTGTATAATCCAGAAAGGCAGGACAGGCCATGGAGTACTGGGAGCCTTGTTATGCTGATGAGTGGGATGTAAATTGCCAAAAGCCACTCTGGAGAAGTGTATGGTGTTTCCTGAAATATCTAAAAAACAAAGCAACAGAGCCTAGGGCACTTCCACTTATGGTCCTATAGCTTAGGGAAATTAAAATCAAAAAGACACAGCAACCCCAAAGTTTGGGACGGCTCAGTTTACAAGAACCTCATTTACGGTACAAGTTCAATATCGCAGAAAGCGAGAAATAAAGAAGTTGAGGTACTTACGTACAATGCAATATCACTCAGCAATGAAATCTATGTCATCAGTCCCTTAGCAGCATAATGAGTGGATTCTGGTACGATGATTCTAAGTGAAATAAGTCACACAGAAAAAGAAACATCATAAGTTATCACTAATACATGGAATGTAAACTTGGCTACACAGGAACTGAATTACAAAACAGAACAGGGTCTCAAATGTAGAAAACCAACTTATGCTTGCTTAAGGGGAATGGTGAGTTGGGGTGCTGCATAAAACCAGAGATTGAAATTAGCACAGATACCTTTCCATAAGCCAAATATGTAATAGACAAGAGCTACTCCTTGCTCAACGAAGTGGACTCAACACCCCATATTAAACGCCTAAGAATATACCTGACTAGTAAGAATCTTAAAACCTATGGATTTATATGTCTCGGAAAGAGAATCAAGCGTGTGTACAGCAGCATAAACGCAGCAGTGATAGGATTGGTGAGGTTCGGTGAGCAAATGCAGACCCTTTGAAGTCATATTGCATGGTACCCATTCCATGGGTCTCAACTCTCCAGGTTTAAGGGATTCTTCCTTCAGCTAAAACATGCATGTGGAACCCAGAGTATGATCCACCGTGTGATCGGGAAACGTGTTCAAATGTGTCTCAGTTTTCGTCCCCTGGTACTCGGGTGCAACATTCCAGACGCTTTACTAACACTCTCCCCACTTGGAGAGTCAGTGCCTTTAACCTCCTGTCTGGCCCAGTGTGCAATTTCTGCGGAAAAGGAACAGGAATAGGGAGAACCAATGAGAGACTAGCTGGAGGTGTCTGGACGGGCAAATTTAACTCTCATTTCCCACCAGGAAGAGGAATTAACCAAAGGCTCAGCGTGCCATGCCGGAACCACACTAGGGCCTGAAGCAATCTTGCGGTGTTGCGGCCAGCTCACAAGAAAGCGAGTTGAAGAAAGGAGCTCAGGGGCCCTGTAATTCACAAACCTGCAGAGTTATAAATGACAGCTATCGTCCAAAAATATATTGAAGTAAGGCTGCCAAGAGGACTTGAAAGCGGGGCAGAATTGCAGGAAACCGATTTCAGGAGGTAGACTGGAATTGCATGTAAAGCATAGGAAAAGAGGCAGAACGTCCACAATGATGCACTTGGCCAAAAAGGGCGTATGCGTTTTTCCTGAATATATTCAGGAAAAAACGCATACGCCCTTTTTGGCCAACCAAGCAAGCTTGCAAAGGAAATCTGCACTACAATGAAGTCTCACTGCCCCCCGGTCAAAAGGGCCATCTGAAAAAAGTGTAAAATCCAGAAAGGCAGGACAGGCCATGGAGAACTGGGAGCCTTCTTATGATGATGGGTGCGATGTAAATTGCCAACAGCCACTCTTGAGAAGTGTATGGTGTTTCCTGAAACATCTAAAAAACAAAGCAACAGAGCCTAGGGCACTTCCACTTATGGTCCTATAGATTAGGGAAATTAAAATCAAAAAGACACAGCCACGCCAAAGTTTGAGACGGCTCTGATTACAAGAACCTCATTTACGGTACAAGTTCAATATCACAGAAAGTGAAAAATGGATAAAGAAGTTGTGGTACTTACGTACAATGCAATATCACTCAGCAATGAAATCTATGTCATCAGGCCCGTAGCAGCATAATGAGTGGATTCAGATACGATGATTCTAAGTGAAATAAGTCACACAGAAAAAGAAACATCATAAGATATCACTACTACACGGAATGTAAACTTGGCTACACAGGAACTGAATTACAAAAGAGAACAGGGTCTCAAATGTAGAACCAACTTATGCTTGCTTAAGGGGAAAGGTGAGTTGGGGTGCTGCATAAAACCAGAGATTGAAATTAGCAGAGATACCGTTCCATAAGCCGAATATGTAATAGACAAGAGCTACTCCATGCTCAATGAAGTGGACTCAACACCCCATAATAAACGCCTAAGAATATACCTGACTGGTAAGAATCTTAAAGCCTATGGATTTATATGTCTCCGACAGAGAATCAAGCGTGTGTACAGTGGCATAAACGCAGCAGTGATAGGATTGGTGAGGTTCGGTGAGCAAATGCAGACCCTTTGAAGTCATATTGCATGGTACCCATTCCATGGGTCTCAACTCTCCAGGTGTAAGGGATTCTTCCTTCAACTAAAACATGCATGTGGAACCCAGAGTATGATCCACCGTGTGATCGGGAAACGTGTTCAAATGTGTCTCAGTTTTCGTCACCTGGTACTCGGGTGCAACATTCCAGACACTTTACTAACACTCTCCCCACTTGGAGAGTCAGTGCCTTTAACCTCCTGTTTGGCCCAGTTTGCAATTTCTGCGGAAAATGAACAGGAATAGGGAGAACCAATGAGACACTAGCTGGAGGTGTCTGGACGGGCAAATTTAACTCTCATTTCCCACCAGGAAGACGAATGAACCAAAGGCTCCATGTGCCATGCTGGAACCAGATTAAGACCTGAAGAGATCCTGTGGTTTTGCGGCCAGCTCACAAGAAAGCGAGTTGAAGAAAGGAGCTCAGGGGCACTGTAATTCACAAACCTGCAGAGGTATAAATGACAGGTATCATCCAAAATTATACTGAAGTAAGGCTGCGAAGAGGACTTGAATGCGGGGCAGAATTGCAGGAAACCGATTTCAGGAGGTAGACTGGAATTGCATGTAAAGCATAGGAAAAGAGGCAGAACGTCCACAATGATGCACTTGGCCAAAAAGGGCGTATGCGTTTTTTCCTGAATATATTCAGGAAAAAACGCATACGCCCTTTTTGGCCAAACAAGCAAGTTTGCAAAGGAAATCTGCACTACAATGAAGTCTCACTGCCCGCCGGTCAAAAGGGCCATCTGAAAAAAGTGTAAAATCCAGAAAGGCAGGACAGGCCATGGAGAACTGGGAGCCTTCTTATGCTGATGGGCGGGATGTAAATTGCCAACAGCCACTCTGGAGAAGTGTATGGTGTTTCCTGAAACATCTAAAAAACAAAGCAACAGAGCCTAGGGCACTTCCACTTATGGTCCTATAGCTTAGGGAAATTAAAATCAAAAAGACACAGCCACCCCAAAATTTGGGACGGTCTGTTTACAGGAACTTCTTCTACGGTACAAGTTAAATATCCCAGAGAACAAATAATTGATAAAGAAGTTGCGGTACTTACGTACAACAGAATACCACTCAGCAATGAAATCTGTGTCACCAGGCCTGTACCAGCATAATGAGTGGATTGAGGCACGATGATACTAAGTGAAATAAGTCACACAGAAAAAGAAACATCATAAGGTATCACTAATGCACGGAATGTAAACTTGGCTACACATGAACTGAATTACAAAACAGAACAGGGTCTCAAGTTTAGAAAACCAACTTATGCTTGCTTAAGGGGAAAGGTGAGTTGGGGTGCTGCATAAAACCAGAGTTTGAAATTAGCACAGATACCGTTCCATAAGCCAAACATGTAATAGACAAGACCTACCCCTTGCTCAACGAAATGGACTCAACAATGAGGCATCACCTCACACCTGTTAGAATGGGCATCATCTGAAAATCTACAAACAACAAATGCTGGAAAGGGTGTGGAGAAAAGGAAGCCTCTTCCACTATTGTTGGGAATATAAATTGATACAGTCACTATGGAGAACAATATGGAGTTTCTTAAGAAACTAATAATAGAATTACCATATGATACAGCAATCCCAGTACTGGACATATACCCAGACAAAACCATAAATCAAAAAGACATTCACCGCAATGTTCATTGCATCACTATTTACAATATCGAGGTAATGGAAGCAACCTAAATGCCCACAGACAGACGAATGCATAAAGATGTGGTACATATATAAAATGGAATATTACTAAGCCATGAAAGGAATGAAATTGGGTCATTTGTAGAGACGTCGATGGATCTAGAGACTGTCATACAGAGTGAAGTAAGTCAGAAAGAGAAAAACAAATCTTGTATATTCATGCATATATGTGGAACCTAGAAAAACTGTACAGATTAACCGTTTTGCAAGGCATAACTAGAGCAACAGATGTAGACAACAATCGTATGGACACCAAGGGGGGAAAGCTCTTGGGGGGGTGGTGGTGGGAGGAGTTGAGAGATTGGGATTGGCATGTAAACATTTATATGTATAAAATAGATAACCAATAAGAACCTGCTGTATAAGAATATAAAATAAAATTCAAAATTAAAAAGAAATAAAATTTAAAAAATAAAACGGAAAAAACAATTATTCCCTTCACATACATGTATTTATATGAATAAATTATTTCCATGCTTATATCTGTAAATACAAAAAAGAGGAATAAAATCTACCTTGAACCAAAAACGAAAAAGAGAAAAAAAAAACAGAACCCACCAGTTACACAGAGGAAAACCGTATCAGGGCACTTGCTCCAGTTGTAAACAATTCTGAAGTTGGTCAGTGGTGGGGAATCGTCTCCCATTCAGCCAGCAGCCCCCACACAACAAGCGTCCTCATTGCAAAGCTGGGGCACCGTGCCGAGGCATCTGTGAGTAAACGTGAGCTGAGCCCCAGGCCAGTTGCTGCTGAACTGTTCCCACCCTTCCCAGGTAAAACACCTGAATATATACAAGGACTTGAAAGCCTAGAGGAAGGGCCATGGAGCCACACGAGTGACAGCATGCCAGCTGACTTGGTGCCTGCAGGCCAGCCAGGATGGTCCTGGCCCTGGGTGCTCTTCTGGAAGATTTCCATTTCCCTGCCTGAGATACCCGTCCTGTCCCTGCCCCCACTGCTTTTTTCCTTCCTCACCTCTGCCCAGGGAGCAATTCCAGCAGCAGGTATGGGTGACACATCCTCTTCTTTAGCAGGTGGCAGCCTGGCAACTGCTGCAGAAAGTCCAGCAGAGCCCCACTCACACTGGGCCACCCACAAAGCCGTGGCCTCTCACTCCCTCCCACCAGCCCAGCCCCGAGACTGCTGACAGGGCAGAGAAAATGGCGTCAGGCACAGCTGCAGGGGCTCTTGCTGCCTGGAGTGGTATTTATATTGATCTCAACCCAGGCACACCTGGGGAGGGCTGGCCGGCACGGTAAGGCTGCCCAGGTCAGCCAATCATCACCCCTCAGGGGCTCACAGTTGCAGAAAATGGAACTTGCTGAACCGGCCAGGTCCAAGGAACAGGTGTGGGCTCCTGAGAGTCAGGATAGACAAGGGGCTGCAGCTTTGGCTTGTTTTCTAGTCATTTTATCTGGCCCATGAGTGGGAGACAACTTCAAGAAAAGCCTCTCCTAATGAGAGGAACCCAGGAGTCAGGGAGAGGAGGGGTGGGTGGTGGTTGGAGACAGAGGCCTGGTGCCCCGGGTGCAGTGGAAGTCTCTGGAAGACCAGGTGGAGGGAGGCCACACAGAGTGATGCCCAGGGTCACAGACCTGTTGGAGCTGCTGTTTGTTAGTTCAAGTACTGCTCTGAGGTGCTCTGTGTCAGCTCTGAGCGACAGGTGAGCTGGGGGTGCTCTTCAATGAGGGCTATGTGCACGGTTCCTGTGTGCCCAGCCCTGCCACGGTACCTGCAAGGGTAGCTCTGTATCCTGGGAGGGGCCTGACCACGAGAGCCCCGTGGGCTGGGTTGGGGGTGGGGTACCTGCCCAGGAGAGCTCCATATTCTGGGATTGGCCTGACCACGAGAGCCCCATGGGCTGCTGGGGACCTGGTAAAGGATGTCAGGACAGTCAGTGAAGCCACCGAGGATATACCTCCAGTTGCTCCTAATTCCTACACCCTGCTGGTCATTCTACCAACCACCAGGACATGGTATTCTGTATTAGTCTTCAATGATGCCTTCTTTTGTATTCCATTAGTCCCAGAGTCACAAGAAATTTTGGCTTGTGAGTGGCAGGACTCAACATACAACTAAAACAATACTTCCGGGCCGTCTTGCCCCAAGGGTTCAAGAATTCCCACACCATCTTTGGGGAAAGCTTAGCTAAAGACCGAAAAGTTCTACCTCTGGAAAAGGAAACCCTCCTTCAATATGCAGACGACATTCTGATCGCCAGCCCTACTAAGGAGGCCTCTGAACTACCAAGCCAATAAAGGATAGAAGTTGTCCAAGAAAAAGCTCAAATATCACAGACTGCGGTGACCTGCCTGGGCTTCATTCTCACACAAGGTCGGAGAAGCCCATCCCAGGAAAGGGAAGAAACCATTTGCAGCCTTACCCCTTTCTAAAACGAGAAGACAGCTTAGGGGTTCCTGGGGAGGCCAGGGTTTGCTGCTTCTGGATCCCTAACTACAGTCTACTAGCTGGGCCTCTATATGAAACACTGAAAGGAAAAGATGATGATCCTTTTGAACAGAATCCAGAAGTGGCCTCTCAAGAATGGAAAGAGCAGTCAATTCAGACCCTTGCCCTGGAACTCCCTAATTGAGCTAAACCCTTTGACCTTTCCATTCCCGGTGAAAGGTGAATCGCCATTGGAGAATTAGTGCAAAAACTGGGACCACTTGAAATGGAACAACGCAAGAATGCCATCCAGGTAGGATAAACTACAGTCACCAAGGGGCTTGGCCCACTGCCACATCTGGCCAAGATACTGGCGGTATCTAAAAACCTGGAAATCAGCAGCCCAAAAGGCCACCTCCCTCCTAAGGGAAAAGGACCCCACGTGGTGATCCTAAGCACCAACCATGCCCTGAAGTTGCAGGGTTCGCTCCGTGGGCACACCGACCTCGAGTGAGGAGGCCCTCCAACTCCAACATCCAGAGAGATAACCAGGGGCAACAGGGCACCATGACGACTCGTGTGAACATCACTTGACCTGGAGTTTCTCTCATAAAACAACAATAGTGTGTCCCGAAGGAGTAGACTACTGCTTGCAGGACTTACTGCACCCGCAGGGGAGCTAATAATCTTGGCGGGGAAACCGTATATCACACTGTCACCATAGAAAAGCCTACAGACACCGTGATGATGGTGGCCAATAAGACCAGCTGGACTCCTGTTTACTTCAAAAGGCTGTTGACTCAGTGGCCATCATGGTCCTTGATCACCACTGACCCTGGACTGTCTGGGAGTTGAGCGGGCAGGGCTCTGACACCTGGTGCTGTTTTTACGTTAATTCAGGGGCCTAACTGAAGAAAGAGCAGACTACTGGTCAGAGCATCTAGGCTGGCAGAAACGGTCAGCCTAAGGTGGCCGAACAAATGTGGGGCGGGGTGAAACCGGCCCCCACAGCGTCTCTGCACATCTCTTTCCTGGACCCTTAAAGGTCATTAGAATCTATAACACTTCCAATGCTGGTGCTCAGGTGGACGAGCAGGGAGGCAGGGGTCCTGGGGCCAATCAACGTCACCTGGAGGCTGCTGGGGAGAAGTTCTGACCCTCGTCCCCTGGTATGAGGGCTCCCAACTCAGCACTCAGCAGTTACAGAAGAAGGGTCTGCACCCTCAGCACTCCAAGAATGAGGAACGGGACAAAAGGCAGAGGAGGGGTTTGTCCCCAGCAAAGCCCATGAAAAATCCCTGGGAGATAAAAATAGAATCTGGGCAATAAAGTCAAGTCTGACCTTTTTTATCCTTTGTGCTTTGTCTAATTTCACGTGCTCCTAGGGTCCCGCATGCAGAGGTTCCACACCCGGCACTTCAGACCAGATTTCCTAGTGCAGAATGGCTGGGTCGACACCTCAGCTCCTGGGGCCCAGTGCAGACTCTGAGATATAGAGCCTGAGCTGCAGCCAACCCGGCCCTCGAGAGCTCCGCCCCCTCCCTCCCACTGACTCTGACAGGATCTCTACACAGCAGCCCAGCCCAGCCCACAGCCCACGGGGTAGTGCATGCTCTCACCTCTCCATTCTCTGATCAAAATATAAAGTTTCCTTTGCTTGTGAACCAAACTCAGTCTCGATCTGTTGGCCCCAATGACACTGGGCAGGGGGACACTTGTTGGGGTCCACTCTGGAGGATCAGTAACAGAAATTGAGACTATTGTAACTTCAATGAACAGATGTGTGAGCCAAACTGTAGTTAACATAGAACAGTTTATAAGGCTCGGGTAAAATACGATGTTTCTAACACTTCCATTTGATATTTCCATCACTTTATTATAAGCAAGTTCAGTGAAAAGGTTTGTCTTATTTGTCAGGTCAATATTAGAGAAATGAAGTGATTTCTTTCCAAGGATGTACACCTAATAATCTTGGTTAAAGCTTCAATCTTGTTTTAAATGCTTTTCCATTGAAAATGATACCTCTCTTTCAGCTCCCCCATTTCTGAGAAGTATAAAATCTTATAATTTATTATTACCAAAGGGGAAAGGTGGGAGGAGGGATAAATTAACAGTTTGGAATTAACACATACACACTGCTAAGTATAAAATAGATCATCAACAAGGAACTACTGTATAGCACAGGGAACTACACTCAATATTTTGCAATAACCTATAAGGGGAAATAATCGGAAAAAGAATAGATATTTTTATTGACATCATCTATCAATGACAGTTAAAGTGTAACCTAAGGGAAGCCGGTGGTGAGTGCTTCTGACCCTGAAGACTTCAATCATCTAAAGTTTGGACTCTGCCTACTTCCCAAGGCCCTTAATGAACATATGTGTAGCCGTAGCTTAAAAAATTCCCCAGTTTGGGTTTCGGGGAGACACTGATTTTGAAAAAGCCCTGGTGTTCTCCTTACATGAATGGGACTCTTCCTACTGCTAAAACATGTCTGTCACACCCAGAGGATGGTATACCGTCGGATCGGGAAGAGTTTGGAAAAGGCATCTCATCTCCTCATCTCCTGGTGCTCGGGTTCACCCCTCCAGCGTCTTTACTAACAGTCTCCCCACTTGGAGATGTCAGCACTGTCAACATCCTGTTGTGTACAGTTTGGAATTTGTCCAGAGGATGAAGCGGAAGGATGAGGAACAATGAGAGACAAGTCCTAGGTGTTCAGACAGGCACATGTCACTCTAATTTCCAATCAGGAAGACGAATTGACCAAAGGCTAGGGTTGCCCATGGAAACAGTATAGGGCTTGAGGAAATCCCACTGCTTTGTGGCCAGTTCCCATAAACACAAGTTGAACAATGGAACTCAGGGGCAGTAAAATTCACGAAACTGCAGAGTTGAAAATATCTATCACTGAAAAATGTCTTGAGGAAAGTCAGAGAAAAGGATTGGTAAGCAAGGGAGAATGGCAGGAAAGGGATTTGAGGAGGTAGAAAGGACTCGCCATTAAGCACAAGAAAAGGGGCTGAACATTGCCAACATTGCAGTTGGCCAAAAAGGCTGTATGCGTTTTTTTCTGTATATATTCAAGAAAAGGGCATACACTTTTTTAGCCAACCAAACAGGTGGGCACTGGAAATCAATACTACAAAAGATATCACTTCGCATCAGTCAGAAGAGCCATCCTCATAAAGTGTAAACACCAGAAATGCAGGACAGGGCAAGGAGAAGAGGGAGCCCTGTGAGGCTTATAGTGGAAATGTATATTGCCAACGGCCATTCTGGAGAAGTGTATTGTGTTTACTAAAGCATCTAAAAAATGAGCTACAGAGCATAGGGCACTTGCACTCATGGGCGTATATCTTGGGAAAAACAAAAATCGAGAGGACACAGGCACCCCAATGTTTACTGCCTCTCTGTTTAAAACATCCTCGACTAGGATATAACTTAAATGTCTCTGGAGGGAAAAAATGGATAGAGATGTGGTACTTATGTAGAGTGGAATATTACTCAGCCTGGAAATCAATGAAATATGGCCAGTTGTAACAACTCCGGAGGAGTTACGTATGATCATTCTAAGTGACATAATTCAAAAAGAAAAAGACACATATCATAAGATATCACTTAAAGGTGGAATCCAAAATGGCTACACATGAAATAAATTACAAAACAAAAACATAGTCAAATATGTAGAAAACACGCGTAAGGCTGCTAAACGCGAAAGGTGGGGAGGGGTGAGGCATCATCCAGGAGGTTGAAATTAGCAAAGATACCATTCCAAATACCAAACTGATAATCAACAAGGCCTACACGGTAGCTAAAAGAACTGCACTCAGCACACTCAAGTCACCGGAAAAGAATATCTATGACTGGTAAGAATCTGAAAAAGAATTTATTGATGTCTCTCTGTACGTGAATCAAGTGGATGTACAGCAGCAAGAAACAGAGCTTTGAAAATCAGCTGTAACCAATATAGTAATAAATTGAAAAAAATAAACGACAGAGAGACAGAGAAAACCTCTTACAACTTTTCCTCAGGGACGGTGATGCAACATGGATTGAACACATCTAGACCCACAGCAGGATGAGACATAAGGCTGGAAACTGTTCGCGCTAAGAGAAATGTGAGGTTGGGTGAGGAAATGCACACCCTTTAAAGTAATACTACCTGGTACCCATTCAATGGGTCCCAAATCTGCAGGTTCAAGGAATCTTCCTACAGCTAAAACATGCATGGAAAACCCAGAGGACTGTACACCATGTGATCGGGAGATGTGTCTAAAATGCACCTCATTTATCCTCTCCTGGTGCTCCTGTTCATCATTCCAGCCACGTTACTTAGAATCTCCCCACTTAGAGAATCAGCACATTTAAACTTCTGTTTCACACATTTTGCAAATTGTGAGGAGGATGAACGGGAAGAGGGGGAACCAATGAGAGAATAGTTGTAGGGGTTTGGACGGGCACATGTCACTCTAATTTCCCATTAAGAATAAGAATTAAAAAAAGGCTCAGCCCGCCTCGCCGGAGCCAAAATAGGGCCTGAAGCAATCCTGCGGCTTTGAGGCCAGCTCACAAAAGAGCAACTTAAAAAATGGAGCTCAGGGTCACTGCAATTCACAAACCTGCAGAGTTATAAATGAAAACTAACGTCCAAAAATATGTCGAGGTAAGGCAAAGAAGAGGATCTGAATGCAAGACAGAATTGCAAGAAACAGATTTCAAGAGATAGATTGGACTCGTCTTTAAAGCACATGAAAAGCGGCAGAATTTCGACAATGATGCAGTTGGCCCCAAAAGGAGTATGTGTTTTTTCCTGAATATATCCAGGAAAAAACGCATACGCACTTTATGGGCAACCAAGCAAGCAAGCAATGCAAATGTGCACAACAAAGAAGTCTCATTTCCCACCGGTCAAAAGGGCCATCCGAAAAAATTGTAAAAACCAGAAATGCAGGACAGGCCATGGAGAACAGGGAGCCTTTATACGCTGATGGACAGTGTGTGAACTGCCGAGAGCCACTCTGGAGAAGTGTATGGTGGTTCCTAAATCATCTAAAAAACAGAGCTACAGAGCATAGGGCACTTCCAATCATGGAAGTATATCTAGGGAAGTCTAAAAATCAACAAGACACAAGCACACCACAGTTTAGGGCTACTCTGTTTACAAGAACCTCAACTTCAGTACACCTTAAATATCCCAGGAAAGAGAACAATGGATAAAGAAGAAGTGGTACTTATGTACAATGGAATATCTCTTCACCATGAAATCAATGTAATAAGGCTAGTAGAAGGATAAAGAGTGGATTTAGGTCCGATAATACTACTTGAAATAAGTCAAACAGAAAAAGAAACATATCATAAGATATCACTTATAGAGGGAGGGTAAATATGGCTGCACAAAAAATGAATTACAAAACAGAACAGTGTCTCACATTTAGAAAACACACTTATGTCAGCTTAAGGGGAAAGGAGAGGTGGGGTGATGCATAAAACCAGAGTTTGAAATTAGCACAGATACCGTTCAATAAACCAAATAGGTATTAGACAAGATCTACACCTTGCTCAATGAACTGGCCTCAACACACCCTATACACCACAGAGAAATATATCTGAGTAATAAGAATCTTAAAACCCATGTATTGATATATCTCCATAAGGGAATCAAGTGTGTGCAGAGCGGCACAAACACAGCAGTGAAAATGAGCTAAACCCCATTATAGAAATAAATTTTAAAATCAAAACGCAGAAACAATGAAAGAGAGAAAAATTCTTACAAAATTCGCTCAGGGGCTGTGATGCAACCTAGAATGACCACATATAAACCCACAGCTGGATAAGACATAAGGCTGGACACTTGGGGCTGAGAGCATTGGTGAGCTTTGGTGAGCAACTGCCGAAAGTTTAATGCAATACTTCATGCTACTCATTCCAAGGGTCCCAACACTCCAGGTTGAAGGGAATCTTCCTACAGCTAAACCATGCATGGGAAATCCAGCGGATGGTATACCATATGATCAGGAAAGGTTTCTAAAACGCACCTCATTTTCCTCTCCTGGGGCTCCGGATCAACATTCCAGCCACTTTACTAACAACATCTCCACATGGAGAGTCAATGCCTTTAAGTTCCGGTATAGCACAGTCTGCAGTTAGCGCCGAGGATGAATGGGAATAGGGGGAACCAGTGAGAAAATAGCTGTAGCGGTTTCAATGGGCACATGTCACTCTAATTTCACATCAGGAAGAAGAATTAACCAAAGGCAGAGCAAGGCACCCCAGAAGAAGAATAGGGCCTGAAGAAATCCTGTGGATATGAGGCAAGATCACAAAAATAAGAGCTGAAACATGGAGCTAAGGGCCACTGCAATTCAAAAACCTGCAGAGTTATAAAGGCCAACTATTTTCCAAAAGTATATTGAGGTAAGGCTATGAAGAGGCACTGACAGCAAGGCAGAATTGCAGGAAACCGATTTCAGGAGGTAGACTGGAATTGCATTGAAAACAAATGAAAAGACTCAGAACGTCGACAATGATGCACTTGGCCAAAAAGGGCGTATGCGTTTTTCTCTGAATATATTCAGGAAAAAACGCATACGCTCTTTCTGGACAACCAAGCAAGCTTGCAAAGGAAATCTGTACTACAATGAAGTCTCACTTCCCCCCGATCAAAAGGGCCATCTGAAAAAAGTGTAAAATCCAGAAAGGCAGGACAGGCCATGGAGAACTGGGAGCCTTCTTATGCTGATGGGCGGGATGTAAATTGCAAACAGCCACTCTGGAGAAGTGTATGGTGTTTCCTGAAACATCTAAAAAACAACGCAACAGAGCCTAGGGCACTACCACTTATGGTCCTATAGCTTAGGGAAATTAAAATCAAAAAGACACAGCCACCCCAAAGTTTGGGACGGCTCTGTTTACAAGAACCTCGTTTATGGTACAAGTTCAATATCGCAGAAAGTGAAAAATGGATAAAGAAGTTGTGGTACTAACGTACAATGCAATATCACTCAGCAATGAAATCTATGTCATCAGGCCCTTAGCAGCATAATGAGTGGATTCAGGTACGATGATTCTAAGTGAAATAAGTCACACAGAAAAAGAAACATCATAAGATATCACTACTACACGGAATGTAAACTTGGCTACACAGGAACTGAATTACAAAACAGAACAGGGTCTCAAATGTAGAAAACCAACTTATGCTTGCTTAAGGGGAATGGTGAGTTGGGGTGCTGCATAAAACCAGAGATTGAAATTAGCACAGATACCTTTCCATAAGCCAAATATGTAATAGACAAGAGCTACTCCTTGCTCAACGAAGTGGACTCAACACCCCATATTAAACGCCTAAGAATATACCTGACTAGTAAGAATCTTAAAACCTATGGATTTATATGTCTCCGAAAGAGAATCAAGCGTGTGTACAGCGGCATAAACGCAGCAGTGATAGGATTGGTGAGGTTCGGTGAGCAAATGCAGACCCTTTGAAGTCATATTGCATGGTACCCATTCCATGGGTCTCAACTCTCCAGGTTTAAGGGATTCTTCCTTCAGCTAAAACATGCATGTGGAACCCAGAGTATGATCCACCGTGTGATCGGGAAACGTGTTCAAATGTGTCTCAGTTTTCGTCCCCTGGTACTCGGGTGCAACATTCCAGACGCTTTACTAACACTCTCCCCACTTGGAGAGTCAGTGCCTTTAACCTCCTGTTTGGCCCAGTTTGCAATTTCTGCGGAAAAGGAACAGGAATAGGGAGAACCAATGAGAGACTAGCTGGAGGTGTCTGGACGGGCAAATTTAACTCTCATTTCCCACCAGGAAGAGGAATTAACCAAAGGCTCAGCGTGCCATGCCGGAACCACACTAGGGCCTGAAGCAATCCTGCGGTGTTGCGGCCAGCTCACAAGAAAGCGAGTTGAAGAAAGGAGCTCAGGGGCCCTGTAATTCACAAACCTGCAGAGTTATAAATGACAGCTATCGTCCAAAAATATATTGAAGTAAGGCTGCCAAGAGGACTTGAAAGCGGGGCAGAATTGCAGGAAACCGATTTCAGGAGGTAGACTGGAATTGCATGTAAAGCATAGGAAAAGAGGCAGAACGTCCACAATGATGCACTTGGCCAAAAAGGGCGTATGCGTTTTTCCTGAATATATTCAGGAAAAAACGCATACGCCCTTTTTGGCCAACCAAGCAAGCTTGCAAAGGAAATCTGCACTACAATGAAGTCTCACTGCCCCCCGGTCAAAAGGGCCATCTGAAAAAAGTGTAAAATCCAGAAAGGCAGGACAGGCCATGGAGAACTGGGAGCCTTCTTATGATGATGGGTGCGATGTAAATTGCCAACAGCCACTCTTGAGAAGTGTATGGTGTTTCCTGAAACATCTAAAAAACAAAGCAACAGAGCCTAGGGCACTTCCACTTATGGTCCTATAGATTAGGGAAATTAAAATCAAAAAGACACAGCCACGCCAAAGTTTGAGACGACTCTGTTTACAAGAACCTCATTTACGGTACAAGTTCAATATCACAGAAAGTGAAAAATGGATAAAGAAGTTGTGGTACTTACGTACAATGCAATATCACTCAGCAATGAAATCTATGTCATCAGGCCCGTACCAGCATAATGAGTGGATTCAGATACGATGATTCTAAGTGAAATAAGTCACACAGAAAAAGAAACATCATAAGATATCACTACTACACGGAATGTAAACTTGGCTACACAGGAACTGAATTACAAAAGAGAACAGGGTCTCAAATGTAGAACCAACTTATGCTTGCTTAAGGGGAAAGGTGAGTTGGGGTGCTGCATAAAACCAGAGATTGAAATTAGCAGAGATACCGTTCCATAAGCCAAATATGTAATAGACAAGAGCTACTCCATGCTCAATGAAGTGGACTCAACACCCCATAATAAACGCCTAAGAATATACCTGACTGGTAAGAATCTTAAAGCCTATGGATTTATATGTCTCCGACAGAGAATCAAGCGTGTGTACAGTGGCATAAACGCAGCAGTGATAGGATTGGTGAGGTTCGGTGAGCAAATGCAGACCCTTTGAAGTCATATTGCATGGTACCCATTCCATGGGTCTCAACTCTCCAGGTGTAAGGGATTCTTCCTTCAACTAAAACATGCATGTGGAACCCAGAGTATGATCCACCGTGTGATCGGGAAACGTGTTCAAATGTGTCTCAGTTTTCGTCACCTGGTACTCGGGTGCAACATTCCAGACACTTTACTAACACTCTCCCCACTTGGAGAGTCAGTGCCTTTAACCTCCTCTTTGGCCCAGTTTGCAATTTCTGCGGAAAATGAACAGGAATAGGGAGAACCAATGAGACACTAGCTGGAGGTGTCTGGACGGGCAAATTTAACTCTCATTTCCCACCAGGAAGACGAATGAACCAAAGGCTCCATGTGCCATGCTGGAACCAGATTAAGACCTGAAGAGATCCTGTGGTTTTGCGGCCAGCTCACAAGAAAGCGAGTTGAAGAAAGGAGCTCAGGGGCACTGTAATTCACAAACCTGCAGAGTTATAAATGACAGCTATCGTCCAAAAATATATTGAAGTAAGGCTGCCAAGAGGACTTGAATGCGGGGCAGAATTGCAGGAAACCGATTTCAGGAGGTAGACTGGAATTGCATGTAAAGCATAGGAAAAGAGGCAGAACGTCCACAATGATGCACTTGGCCAAAAAGGGCGTATGCGTTTTTTCCTGAATATATTCAGGAAAAAACGCATACGCCCTTTTTGGCCAAACAAGCAAGTTTGCAAAGGAAATCTGCACTACAATGAAGTCTCACTGCCCGCCGGTCAAAAGGGCCATCTGAAAAAAGTGTAAAATCCAGAAAGGCAGGACAGGCCATGGAGAACTGGGAGCCTTCTTATGCTGATGGGCGGGATGTAAATTGCCAACAGCCACTCTGGAGAAGTGTATGGTGTTTCCTGAAACATCTAAAAAACAAAGCAACAGAGCCTAGGGCACTTCCACTTATGGTCCTATAGCTTAGGGAAATTAAAATCAAAAAGACACAGCCACCCCAAAATTTGGGACGGTCTGTTTACAGGAACTTCTTCTACGGTACAAGTTAAATATCCCAGAGAACAAATAATTGATAAAGAAGTTGCGGTACTTACGTACAACAGAATACCACTCAGCAATGAAATCTGTGTCACCAGGCCTGTACCAGCATAATGAGTGGATTGAGGCACGATGATACTAAGTGAAATAAGTCACACAGAAAAAGAAACATCATAAGGTATCACTAATGCACGGAATGTAAACTTGGCTACACATGAACTGAATTACAAAACAGAACAGGGTCTCAAGTTTAGAAAACCAACTTATGCTTGCTTAAGGGGAAAGGTGAGTTGGGGTGCTGCATAAAACCAGAGTTTGAAATTAGCACAGATACCGTTCCATAAGCCAAACATGTAATAGACAAGACCTACCCCTTGCTCAACGAAATGGACTCAACAATGAGGCATCACCTCACACCTGTTAGAATGGGCATCATCTGAAAATCTACAAACAACAAATGCTGGAAAGGGTGTGGAGAAAAGGAAGCCTCTTCCACTATTGTTGGGAATATAAATTGATACAGTCACTATGGAGAACAATATGGAGTTTCTTAAGAAACTAATAATAGAATTACCATATGATACAGCAATCCCAGTACTGGACATATACCCAGACAAAACCATAAATCAAAAAGACATTCACCGCAATGTTCATTGCATCACTATTTACAATATCGAGGTAATGGAAGCAACCTAAATGCCCACAGACAGACGAATGCATAAAGATGTGGTACATATATAAAATGGAATATTACTAAGCCATGAAAGGAATGAAATTGGGTCATTTGTAGAGACGTCGATGGATCTAGAGACTGTCATACAGAGTGAAGTAAGTCAGAAAGAGAAAAACAAATCTTGTATATTCATGCATATATGTGGAACCTAGAAAAACTGTACAGATTAACCGTTTTGCAAGGCATAACTAGAGCAACAGATGTAGACAACAATCGTATGGACACCAAGGGGGGAAAGCTCTTGGGGGGGTGGTGGTGGGAGGAGTTGAGAGATTGGGATTGGCATGTAAACATTTATATGTATAAAATAGATAACCAATAAGAACCTGCTGTATAAGAATATAAAATAAAATTCAAAATTAAAAAGAAATAAAATTTAAAAAATAAAACGGAAAAAACAATTATTCCCTTCACATACATGTATTTATATGAATAAATTATTTCCATGCTTATATCTGTAAATACAAAAAAGAGGAATAAAATCTACCTTGAACCAAAAACGAAAAAGAGAAAAAAAAAACAGAACCCACCAGTTACACAGAGGAAAACCGTATCAGGGCACTTGCTCCAGTTGTAAACAATTCTGAAGTTGGTCAGTGGTGGGGAATCGTCTCCCATTCAGCCAGCAGCCCCCACACAACAAGCGTCCTCATTGCAAAGCTGGGGCACCGTGCCGAGGCATCTGTGAGTAAACGTGAGCTGAGCCCCAGGCCAGTTGCTGCTGAACTGTTCCCACCCTTCCCAGGTAAAACACCTGAATATATACAAGGACTTGAAAGCCTAGAGGAAGGGCCATGGAGCCACACGAGTGACAGCATGCCAGCTGACTTGGTGCCTGCAGGCCAGCCAGGATGGTCCTGGCCCTGGGTGCTCTTCTGGAAGATTTCCATTTCCCTGCCTGAGATACCCGTCCTGTCCCTGCCCCCACTGCTTTTTTCCTTCCTCACCTCTGCCCAGGGAGCAATTCCAGCAGCAGGTATGGGTGACACATCCTCTTCTTTAGCAGGTGGCAGCCTGGCAACTGCTGCAGAAAGTCCAGCAGAGCCCCACTCACACTGGGCCACCCACAAAGCCGTGGCCTCTCACTCCCTCCCACCAGCCCAGCCCCGAGACTGCTGACAGGGCAGAGAAAATGGCGTCAGGCACAGCTGCAGGGGCTCTTGCTGCCTGGAGTGGTATTTATATTGATCTCAACCCAGGCACACCTGGGGAGGGCTGGCCGGCACGGTAAGGCTGCCCAGGTCAGCCAATCATCACCCCTCAGGGGCTCACAGTTGCAGAAAATGGAACTTGCTGAACCGGCCAGGTCCAAGGAACAGGTGTGGGCTCCTGAGAGTCAGGATAGACAAGGGGCTGCAGCTTTGGCTTGTTTTCTAGTCATTTTATCTGGCCCATGAGTGGGAGACAACTTCAAGAAAAGCCTCTCCTAATGAGAGGAACCCAGGAGTCAGGGAGAGGAGGGGTGGGTGGTGGTTGGAGACAGAGGCCTGGTGCCCCGGGTGCAGTGGAAGTCTCTGGAAGACCAGGTGGAGGGAGGCCACACAGAGTGATGCCCAGGGTCACAGACCTGTTGGAGCTGCTGTTTGTTAGTTCAAGTACTGCTCTGAGGTGCTCTGTGTCAGCTCTGAGCGACAGGTGAGCTGGGGGTGCTCTTCAATGAGGGCTATGTGCACGGTTCCTGTGTGCCCAGCCCTGCCACGGTACCTGCAAGGGTAGCTCTGTATCCTGGGAGGGGCCTGACCACGAGAGCCCCGTGGGCTGGGTTGGGGGTGGGGTACCTGCCCAGGAGAGCTCCATATTCTGGGATTGGCCTGACCACGAGAGCCCCATGGGCTGCTGGGGACCTGGTAAAGGATGTCAGGACAGTCAGTGAAGCCACCGAGGATATACCTCCAGTTGCTCCTAATTCCTACACCCTGCTGGTCATTCTACCAACCACCAGGACATGGTATTCTGTATTAGTCTTCAATGATGCCTTCTTTTGTATTCCATTAGTCCCAGAGTCACAAGAAATTTTGGCTTGTGAGTGGCAGGACTCAACATACAACTAAAACAATACTTCCGGGCCGTCTTGCCCCAAGGGTTCAAGAATTCCCACACCATCTTTGGGGAAAGCTTAGCTAAAGACCGAAAAGTTCTACCTCTGGAAAAGGAAACCCTCCTTCAATATGCAGACGACATTCTGATCGCCAGCCCTACTAAGGAGGTCTCTGAACTACCAAGCCAATAAAGGATAGAAGTTGTCCAAGAAAAAGCTCAAATATCACAGACTGCGGTGACCTGCCTGGGCTTCATTCTCACACAAGGTCGGAGAAGCCCATCCCAGGAAAGGGAAGAAACCATTTGCAGCCTTACCCCTTTCTAAAACGAGAAGACAGCTTAGGGGTTCCTGGGGAGGCCAGGGTTTGCTGCTTCTGGATCCCTAACTACAGTCTACTAGCTGGGCCTCTATATGAAACACTGAAAGGAAAAGATGATGATCCTTTTGAACAGAATCCAGAAGTGGCCTCTCAAGAATGGAAAGAGCAGTCAATTCAGACCCTTGCCCTGGAACTCCCTAATTGAGCTAAACCCTTTGACCTTTCCATTCCCGGTGAAAGGTGAATCGCCATTGGAGAATTAGTGCAAAAACTGGGACCACTTGAAATGGAACAACGCAAGAATGCCATCCAGGTAGGATAAACTACAGTCACCAAGGGGCTTGGCCCACTGCCACATCTGGCCAAGATACTGGCGGTATCTAAAAACCTGGAAATCAGCAGCCCAAAAGGCCACCTCCCTCCTAAGGGAAAAGGACCCCACGTGGTGATCCTAAGCACCAACCATGCCCTGAAGTTGCAGGGTTCGCTCCGTGGGCACACCGACCTCGAGTGAGGAGGCCCTCCAACTCCAACATCCAGAGAGATAACCGGGGGCAACAGGGCACCATGACGACTCGTGTGAACATCACTTGACCTGGAGTTTCTCTCATAAAACAACAATAGTGTGTCCCGAAGGAGTAGACTACTGCTTGCAGGACTTACTGCACCCGCAGGGGAGCTAATAATCTTGGCGGGGAAACCGTATATCACACTGTCACCATAGAAAAGCCTACAGACACCGTGATGATGGTGGCCAATAAGACCAGCTGGACTCCTGTTTACTTCAAAAGGCTGTTGACTCAGTGGCCATCATGGTCCTTGATCACCACTGACCCTGGACTGTCTGGGAGTTGAGCGGGCAGGGCTCTGACACCTGGTGCTGTTTTTACGTTAATTCAGGGGCCTAACTGAAGAAAGAGCAGACTACTGGTCAGAGCATCTAGGCTGGCAGAAACGGTCAGCCTAAGGTGGCCGAACAAATGTGGGGCGGGGTGAAACCGGCCCCCACAGCGTCTCTGCACATCTCTTTCCTGGACCCTTAAAGGTCATTAGAATCTATAACACTTCCAATGCTGGTGCTCAGGTGGACGAGCAGGGAGGCAGGGGTCCTGGGGCCAATCAACGTCACCTGGAGGCTGCTGGGGAGAAGTTCTGACCCTCGTCCCCTGGTATGAGGGCTCCCAACTCAGCACTCAGCAGTTACAGAAGAAGGGTCTGCACCCTCAGCACTCCAAGAATGAGGAACGGGACAAAAGGCAGAGGAGGGGTTTGTCCCCAGCAAAGCCCATGAAAAATCCCTGGGAGATAAAAATAGAATCTGGGCAATAAAGTCAAGTCTGACCTTTTTTATCCTTTGTGCTTTGTCTAATTTCACGTGCTCCTAGGGTCCCGCATGCAGAGGTTCCACACCCGGCACTTCAGACCAGATTTCCTAGTGCAGAATGGCTGGGTCGACACCTCAGCTCCTGGGGCCCAGTGCAGACTCTGAGATATAGAGCCTGAGCTGCAGCCAACCCGGCCCTCGAGAGCTCCGCCCCCTCCCTCCCACTGACTCTGACAGGATCTCTACACAGCAGCCCAGCCCAGCCCACAGCCCACGGGGTAGTGCATGCTCTCACCTCTCCATTCTCTGATCAAAATATAAAGTTTCCTTTGCTTGTGAACCAAACTCAGTCTCGATCTGTTGGCCCCAATGACACTGGGCAGGGGGACACTTGTTGGGGTCCACTCTGGAGGATCAGTAACAGAAATTGAGACTATTGTAACTTCAATGAACAGATGTGTGAGCCAAACTGTAGTTAACATAGAACAGTTTATAAGGCTCGGGTAAAATACGATGTTTCTAACACTTCCATTTGATATTTCCATCACTTTATTATAAGCAAGTTCAGTGAAAAGGTTTGTCTTATTTGTCAGGTCAATATTAGAGAAATGAAGTGATTTCTTTCCAAGGATGTACACCTAATAATCTTGGTTAAAGCTTCAATCTTGTTTTAAATGCTTTTCCATTGAAAATGATACCTCTCTTTCAGCTCCCCCATTTCTGAGAAGTATAAAATCTTATAATTTATTATTACCAAAGGGGAAAGGTGGGAGGAGGGATAAATTAACAGTTTGGAATTAACACATACACACTGCTAAGTATAAAATAGATCATCAACAAGGAACTACTGTATAGCACAGGGAACTACACTCAATATTTTGCAATAACCTATAAGGGGAAATAATCGGAAAAAGAATAGATATTTTTATTGACATCATCTATCAATGACAGTTAAAGTGTAACCTAAGGGAAGCCGGTGGTGAGTGCTTCTGACCCTGAAGACTTCAATCATCTAAAGTTTGGACTCTGCCTACTTCCCAAGGCCCTTAATGAACATATGTGTAGCCGTAGCTTAAAAAATTCCCCAGTTTGGGTTTCGGGGAGACACTGATTTTGAAAAAGCCCTGGTGTTCTCCTTACATGAATGGGACTCTTCCTACTGCTAAAACATGTCTGTCACACCCAGAGGATGGTATACCGTCGGATCGGGAAGAGTTTGGAAAAGGCATCTCATCTCCTCATCTCCTGGTGCTCGGGTTCACCCCTCCAGCGTCTTTACTAACAGTCTCCCCACTTGGAGATGTCAGCACTGTCAACATCCTGTTGTGTACAGTTTGGAATTTGTCCAGAGGATGAAGCGGAAGGATGAGGAACAATGAGAGACAAGTCCTAGGTGTTCAGACAGGCACATGTCACTCTAATTTCCAATCAGGAAGACGAATTGACCAAAGGCTAGGGTTGCCCATGGAAACAGTATAGGGCTTGAGGAAATCCCACTGCTTTGTGGCCAGTTCCCATAAACACAAGTTGAACAATGGAACTCAGGGGCAGTAAAATTCACGAAACTGCAGAGTTGAAAATATCTATCACTGAAAAATGTCTTGAGGAAAGTCAGAGAAAAGGATTGGTAAGCAAGGGAGAATGGCAGGAAAGGGATTTGAGGAGGTAGAAAGGACTCGCCATTAAGCACAAGAAAAGGGGCTGAACATTGCCAACATTGCAGTTGGCCAAAAAGGCTGTATGCGTTTTTTTCTGTATATATTCAAGAAAAGGGCATACACTTTTTTAGCCAACCAAACAGGTGGGCACTGGAAATCAATACTACAAAAGATATCACTTCGCATCAGTCAGAAGAGCCATCCTCATAAAGTGTAAACACCAGAAATGCAGGACAGGGCAAGGAGAAGAGGGAGCCCTGTGAGGCTTATAGTGGAAATGTATATTGCCAACGGCCATTCTGGAGAAGTGTATTGTGTTTACTAAAGCATCTAAAAAATGAGCTACAGAGCATAGGGCACTTGCACTCATGGGCGTATATCTTGGGAAAAACAAAAATCGAGAGGACACAGGCACCCCAATGTTTACTGCCTCTCTGTTTAAAACATCCTCGACTAGGATATAACTTAAATGTCTCTGGAGGGAAAAAATGGATAGAGATGTGGTACTTATGTAGAGTGGAATATTACTCAGCCTGGAAATCAATGAAATATGGCCAGTTGTAACAACTCCGGAGGAGTTACGTATGATCATTCTAAGTGACATAATTCAAAAAGAAAAAGACACATATCATAAGATATCACTTAAAGGTGGAATCCAAAATGGCTACACTTGAAATAAATTACAAAACAAAAACATAGTCAAATATGTAGAAAACACGCGTAAGGCTGCTAAACGCGAAAGGTGGGGAGGGGTGAGGCATCATCCAGGAGGTTGAAATTAGCAAAGATACCATTCCAAATACCAAACTGATAATCAACAAGGCCTACACGGTAGCTAAAAGAACTGCACTCAGCACACTCAAGTCACCGGAAAAGAATATCTATGACTGGTAAGAATCTGAAAAAGAATTTATTGATGTCTCTCTGTACGTGAATCAAGTGGATGTACAGCAGCAAGAAACAGAGCTTTGAAAATCAGCTGTAACCAATATAGTAATAAATTGAAAAAAATAAACGACAGAGAGACAGAGAAAACCTCTTACAACTTTTCCTCAGGGACGGTGATGCAACATGGATTGAACACATCTAGACCCACAGCAGGATGAGACATAAGGCTGGGAACTGTTCGCGCTAAGAGAAATGTGAGGTTGGGTGAGGAAATGCACACCCTTTAAAGTAATACTACCTGGTACCCGTTCAATGGGTCCCAAATCTGCAGGTTCAAGGAATCTTCCTACAGCTAAAACATGCATGGAAAACCCAGAGGACTGTACACCATGTGATCGGGAGATGTGTCTAAAATGCACCTCATTTATCCTCTCCTGGTGCTCCTGTTCATCATTCCAGCCACGTTACTTAGAATCTCCCCACTTAGAGAATCAGCACATTTAAACTTCTGTTTCACACATTTTGCAAATTGTGAGGAGGATGAACGGGAAGAGGGGGAACCAATGAGAGAATAGTTGTAGGGGTTTGGACGGGCACATGTCACTCTAATTTCCCATTAAGAATAAGAATTAAAAAAAGGCTCAGCCCGCCTCGCCGGAGCCAAAATAGGGCCTGAAGCAATCCTGCGGCTTTGAGGCCAGCTCACAAAAGAGCAACTTAAAAAATGGAGCTCAGGGTCACTGCAATTCACAAACCTGCAGAGTTATAAATGAAAACTAACGTCCAAAAAGATGTCGAGGTAAGGCAAAGAAGAGGATCTGAATGCAAGACAGAATTGCAAGAAACAGATTTCAAGAGATAGATTGGACTCGTCTTTAAAGCACATGAAAAGCGGCAGAATTTCGACAATGATGCAGTTGGCCCCAAAAGGAGTATGTGTTTTTTCCTGAATATATCCAGGAAAAAACGCATACGCACTTTATGGGCAACCAAGCAAGCAAGCAATGCAAATGTGCACAACAAAGAAGTCTCATTTCCCACCAGTCAAAAGGGCCATCTGAAAAAATTGTAAAAACCAGAAATGCAGGACAGGCCATGGAGAATAGGGAGCCTTTATACGCTGATGGACAGTGTGTGAACTGCCGAGAGCCACTCTGGAGAAGTGTATGGTGGTTCCTAAATCATCTAAAAAACAGAGCTACAGAGCATAGGGCACTTCCAATCATGGAAGTATATCTAGGGAAGTCTAAAAATCAACAAGACACAAGCACACCACAGTTTAGGGCTACTCTGTTTACAAGAACCTCAACTTCAGTACACCTTAAATATCCCAGGAAAGAGAACAATGGATAAAGAAGAAGTGGTACTTATGTACAATGGAATATCTCTTCACCATGAAATCAATGTAATAAGGCTAGTAGAAGGATAAAGAGTGGATTTAGGTCCGATAATACTACTTGAAATAAGTCAAACAGAAAAAGAAACATATCATAAGATATCACTTATAGAGGGAGGGTAAATATGGCTGCACAAAAAATGAATTACAAAACAGAACAGTGTCTCACATTTAGAAAACACACTTATGTCAGCTTAAGGGGAAAGGAGAGGTGGGGTGATGCATAAAACCAGAGTTTGAAATTAGCACAGATACCGTTCAATAAACCAAATAGGTATTAGACAAGATCTACACCTTGCTCAATGAACTGGCCTCAACACACCCTATACACCACAGAGAAATATATCTGAGTAATAAGAATCTTAAAACCCATGTATTGATATATCTCCATAAGGGAATCAAGTGTGTGCAGAGCGGCACAAACACAGCAGTGAAAATGAGCTAAACCCCATTATAGAAATAAATTTTAAAATCAAAACGCAGAAACAATGAAAGAGAGAAAAATTCTTACAAAATTCGCTCAGGGGCTGTGATGCAACCTAGAATGACCACATATAAACCCACAGCTGGATAAGACATAAGGCTGGACACTTGGGGCTGAGAGCATTGGTGAGCTTTGGTGAGCAACTGCCGAAAGTTTAATGCAATACTTCATGCTACTCATTCCAAGGGTCCCAACACTCCAGGTTGAAGGGAATCTTCCTACAGCTAAACCATGCATGGGAAATCCAGCGGATGGTATACCATATGATCGGGAAAGGTTTCTAAAACGCACCTCATTTTCCTCTCCTGGGGTTCCGGATCAACATTCCAGCCACTTTACTAACAACATCTCCACATGGAGAGTCAATGCCTTTAAGTTCCGGTATAGCACAGTCTGCAGTTAGTGCCGAGGATGAATGGGAATAGGGGGAACCAGTGAGAAAATAGCTGTAGCGGTTTCAATGGGCACATGTCACTCTAATTTCACATCAGGAAGAAGAATTAACCAAAGGCAGAGCAAGGCGCCCCAGAAGAAGAATAGGGCCTGAAGAAATCCTGTGGATATGAGGCAAGATCACAAAAATAAGAGCTGAAACATGGAGCTAAGGGCCACTGCAATTCAAAAACCTGCAGAGTTATAAAGGCCAACTATTTTCCAAAAGTATATTGAGGTAAGGCTATGAAGAGGCACTGACAGCAAGGCAGAATTGCAGGAAACCGATTTCAGGAGGTAGACTGGAATTGCATTGAAAACAAATGAAAAGACTCAGAACGTCGACAATGATGCACTTGGCCAAAAAGGGCGTATGCGTTTTTCTCTGAATATATTCAGGAAAAAACGCAAACGCCCTTTTTGGCCAACCAAGCAAGCTTGCAAAGGAAATCTGCACTACAATGAAGTCTCACTGCCCCCCGGTCAAAAGGGCCATCTGAAAAAAGTGTAAAATCCAGAAAGGCAGGACAGGCCATGGAGAACTGGGAGGCTTGTTATGCTGATGGGCGGGATGTAAATTGCCAACAGCCACTCTGGAGAACTGTATGGTGTTTCCTGAAACATCTAAAAACCAAAGCAACAAAGCCTAGGGCACTTCCACTTATGGTCCTATAGATTAGGGAAATTAAAATCAAAAAGACACAGCCACCCCAAAGTTTGGGACAGCTGTGTATACAACAACCTCATTTACGGTACAAGTTCAATATCGCAGAAAACGAAAAATGGATAAAGAAGTTGTGGTACTTACGTACAATGCAATATCACTCAGCAATGAAATCTATGTCATCAGCCCCGTAGCAGCATAATGAGTGGATTCAGGTACGATGATTCTAAGTGAAATAAGTCACACAGAAAAGGAAACATCATAAGGTATCACTAATACACGGAATGTAAACTTGGCTACACAGGAACTGAATTACAAAACAGAATAGGGTCTCAAATGTAGAAAACCAACTTATGCTTGCTTAAGGGGAATGGTGAGTTGGGGTGCTGCATAAAACCAGAGATTGAAATTAGCACAGATACCGTTCCATAAGCCAAATATGTAATAGACAAGAGCTACTGCTTGCTCAACGAAGTGGACTCAACACCCCATATTAAACGCCTAAGAATATACCTGACTAGTAAGAATCTTAAAACCTATGGATTTATATGTCTCCGAAAGAGAATCAAGCGTGTGTACAGTGGCCTAAACGCAGCAGTGATAGGATTGGTGAGGTTCGGTGAGCAAATGCAGACCCTTTGAAGTCATATTGCATGGTACCCATTCCATGGTTCTCAACTCTCCAGGTTTAAGGGATTCTTCCTTCAGCTAAAACATGCATGTGGAACCCACAGTAAGATCCACCGTGTGATCGGGAAACGTGTTCAAATGTGTCTCAGTTTTCGTCCCCTGGTACTCGGGTGCAACATTCCATACGCTTTACTAACACTCTCCCCACTTGGAGAGTCAGTGCCTTTAACCTCCTGTTTGGCCCAGTTTGCAATTTCTGCGGAAAATGAACAGGAATAGGGAGAACCAATGAGAGACTAGCTGGAGGTGTCTGGACGGGCAAATTTAACTCTCATTTCCCACCAGGAAGAGGAATTAACCAAAGGCTCAACGAGCAATGCCGGAACCACACTAGGGCCTGAAGCAATACTGCGGTGTTGCGGCCAGCTCACAAGAAATCGAGTTGAAGAAAGGAGCTCAGGGGCACTGTAATTCACAAACCTGCAGAGTTATAAATGACAGCTATCGTCCAAAAATATATTGAAGTAAGGCTGCCAAGAGGACTTGAAAGCGGGGCAGAATTGCAGGAAACCGATTTCAGGAGGTAGACTGGAATTGCATGTAAAGCATAGGAAAAGAGGCAGAACGTCCACAATGATGCACTTGGCCAAAAAGGGCGTATGCGTTTTTTCCTGAATATATTCAGGAAAAAACGTATACGCCCTTTTTGGCCAACCAAGCAAGCTTGCAAAGGAAATCTGCACTACAATGAAGTCTCACTGCCCCCCGGTCAAAAGGGCCATCTGAGAAAAGTGTAAAATCCAGAAAGGCAGGACAGGCCATGGAGAACTGGGAGCCTTCTTATGCTGATGGGCGGGATGTAAATTGCCAACAGCCACTCTGGAGAAGTGTATGGTATTTCCTGAAACATCTAAAAAACAAAGCAACAGAGCCTAAGGCACTTCCACTTATGGTCCTATAGCTTAGGGAAATTAAAATCAAAAAGACACAGCCACCCCAAAGTTTGGGACGGCTCTGTTTACAAGAACCTCGTTTACGGTACAAGTTCAATATCGCAGAAAGCGAAAAATGGATAAAGAAGTTGTGGTACTTACGTACAATGCAATATCACTCAGCAATGAAATCTATGTCATCAGGCCAGTAGCAGCATAATGAGTGGATTCAGGTACGATGATTCTAAGTGAAATAAGTCACACAGAAAAAGAAACATCATAAGATATCACTACTACACGGAATGTAAACTTGGCTACACAGGAACTGAATTACAAAACAGAATAGGGTCTCAAATGCAGAAAACCAACTTATGCTTGCTTAAGGGGAAAGGTGAGTTGGGGTGCTGCATAAAACCAGAGATTGAAATTAGCACAGATACCTTTCCATAAGCCAAATATGTAATAGACAAGAGCTACTGCTTGCTCAATGAAGTGGACTCAACACCCCATATTAAACGCCTAAGAATATACCTGACTAATAAGAATCTTAAAACCTATGGATTTATATGTCTCCGAAAGAGAATCAAGCGTGTGTACAGCGGCATAAACGCAGCAGTGATAGTATTGGTGAGGTTCGGTGAGCAAATGCAGACCCTTTGAAGTCATATTGCATGGTACCCATTCCATGATTCTCAACTCTCCAGGTTTAAGGGATTCTTCCTTCAGCTAAAACATGCATGTGGAGCCGAGAGTATGATCCACTGTGTGATCAGGAAACGTGTTCAAATGTGTCTCAGTTTTCGTCCCGTGGTACTCGGGTGCAACATTCCAGACGCTTTACTAACACTCTCCCCACTTGGAGAGTCAGTGCCTTTAACCTCCTGTTTGGCCCAGTTTGCAATTTCTGCGGAAAATGAACAGGAATAGGGAGAACCAATGAGAGACTAGCTGGAGGTGTCTGGACGGGCAAATTTAACTCTCATTTCCCACCAGGAAGAGGAATTAACCAAAGGCTCAACGAGCAATGCCGGAACCACACTAGGGCCTGAAGCAATCCTGCGGTGTTGCGGCCAGCTCACAAGAAAGCGAGTTGAAGAAAGGAGCTCTGGGGCCCTGTAATTCACAAACCTGCAGAGTTATAAATGACAGCTATCGTCCAAAAATATATTGAAGTAAGGCTGCCAAGAGGACTTGAAAGCGGGGCAGAATTGCAGGAAACCGATTTCAGGAGGTAGACTGGAATTGCATGTAAAGCATAGGAAAAGAGGCAGAACGTCCACAATGATGCACTTGGCCAAAAAGGGCGTATGCGTTTTTTCCTGAATATATTCAGGAAAAAACGCATACGCCCTTTTTGGCCAACCAAGCAAGCTTGCAAAGGAAATCTGCACTACAATGAAGTCTCACTGCCCCCCGGTCAAAAGGGCCATCTGAAAAAAGTGTAAAATCCAGAAAGGCAGGACAGGCCATGGAGAACTGGGAGCCTTCTTATGCTGATGGGCGGGATGTAAATTGCCAACAGCCACTCTGGAGAAGTGTATGGTGTTTCCTGAAACATCTAAAAAACAAAGCAACAGAGCCTAGGGCACTTCCACTTATGGTCCTATAGATTAGGGAAATTAAAATCAAAAATACATAACCACCCCAAAGTTTGGGACAGCTCTGTTTACAAGAACCTCGTTTACGGTACAAGTTCAATATCGCAGAAAGCGAAAAATGGATAAAGAAGTTGTGGTACTTACGTACAATGCAATACCACTCAGCAATGAAATCTATGTCATCAGGCCAGTAGCAGCATAATGAGTGGATTCAGGTACGATGATTCTAAGTGAAATAAGTCACACAGAAAAAGAAACATCATAAGGTATCACTAATACACGGAATGTAAACTTGGCTACACAGGAAATGAATTACAAAACAGAATAGGGTCTCAAATGCAGAAAACCAACTTATGCTTGCTTAAGGGGAAAGGTGAGTGGGGTGCTGCATAAAACCAGAGATTGAAATTAGCACAGATACCTTTCCATAAGCCAAATATGTAATAGACAAGAGCTACTGCTTGCTCAACGAAGTGGACTCAACACCCCATATTAGACGCCTAAGAATACACCTGACTAGTAAGAATCTTAAAACCTATGGATTTGTATGTCTCCGAAAGAGAATCAAGCGTGTGTACAGCGGCATAAACGGAGCAGTGATAGGATTGGTGAGGTTCGGTGAGCAAATGCAGACTCTTTGAAGTCATATTGCATGGTACCCATTCCATGGTTCTCAACTCTCCAGGTTTAAGGGATTCTTCCTTCAGCTAAAACATGCATGTGGAACCGAGAGTATGATCCACCGTGTGATCGGGAAACGTGTTCAAATGCGTCTCAGTTTTCGTCCCCTGGTACTCGGGTGCAACATTCCAGACGCTTTACTAACACTCTCCCCACTTGGAGAGTCAGTGCCTTTAACCTCCTGTTTGGCCCAGTTTGCAATTTCTGCGGAAAATGAACAGGAATAGGGAGAACCAATGAGAGACTAGCTGGAGGTGTCTGGACGGGCAAATTTAACTCTCATTTCCCACCAGGAAGAGGAATTAACCAAAGGCTCAGCGTGCCATGCCGGAACCACACTAGGGCCTGAAGCAATCCTGCGGTGTTGCGGCCAGCTCACAAGAAAGCGAGTTGAAGAAAGGAGCTCAGGGGCCCTGTAATTCACAAACCTGCAGAGTTATAAATGACAGCTATCGTCCAAAAATATATTGAAGTAAGGCTGCCAAGAGGACTTGAAAGCGGGGCAGAATTGCAGGAAACCGATTTCAGGAGTTGGACTGGAATTGCATGTAAAGCATAGGAAAAGGGGCAGAACATCCACAATGATGCACTTGGCCAAAAAGGGCGTATGCGTTTTTTCCTGAATATATTCAGGAAAAAACGCATACGCCCTTTTTGGCCAACCAAGCAAGCTTGCAAAGGAAATCTGCACTACAATGAAGTCTCACTGCCCCCCGGTCAAAAGGGCCATCTGAAAAAAGTGTAAAATCCAGAAAGGCAGGACAGGCCATGGAGAACTGGGAGCCTTCTTATGCTGATGGGCGGGATGTAAATTGCCAACAGCCACTCTGAAGAAGTGTATGGTGTTTCCTGAAACATCTAAAAAACAAAGCAACAGAGCCTAAGGCACTTCCACTTATGGTCCTATAGATTAGGGAAATTAAAATCAAAAAGACACAGCCACCCCAAAGTTTGGGACGGCTCTGTTTACAAGAACCTCGTGTACGGTACAAGTTCAATATCGCAGAAAGCGAAAAATGGATAAAGAAGTTGTGGTACTTACGTACAATGCAATATCACTCAGCAATGAAATCTATGTCATCAGGCCAGTAGCAGCATAATGAGTGGATTCAGGTACGATGATTCTAAGTGAAATAAGTCACACAGAAAAAGAAACATCATAAGGTATCACTAATACACGGAATGTAAACTTGGCTACACAGGAACTGAATTACAAAACAGAATAGGGTCTCAAATGTAGAAAACCAACTTATGCTTGCTTAAGGGGAAAGGTGAGTTGGGGTGCTGCATAAAACCAGAGATTGAAATTAGCACAGATACCTTTCCATAAGCCAAATATGTAATAGACAAGAGCTACTGCTTGCTCAACGAAGTGGACTCAACACCCCATATTAAATGCCAAGAATATACCTGACTAGTAAGAATCTTAAAACCTATGGATTTATATGTCTCCGAAAGAGAATCAAGCGTGTGTACAGCGGCATAAACGCAGCAGTGATAGGATTGGTGAGGTTCGGTGAGCAAATGCAGACCCTTTGAAGTCATATTGCATGGTACCCATTCCATGGTTCTCAACTCTCCAGGTTTAAGGGATTCTTCCTTCAGCTAAAACATGCATGTGGAACCCAGAGTATGATCCACCGTGTGATCGGGAAACGTGTTCAAATGCGTCTCAGTTTTCGTCCCCTGGTACTCGGGTGCAACATTCCAGACGCTTTACTAACACTCTCCCCACTTGGAGAGTCAGTGCCTTTAACCTCCTGTTTGGCCCAGTTTGCAATTTCTGCGGAAAATGAACAGGAATAGGGAGAACCAATGAGAGACTAGCTGGAGGTGTCTGGACGGGCAAATTTAACTCTCATTTCCCACCAGGAAGAGGAATTAATCAAAGGCTCAGCGTGCCATGCCGGAACCACACTAGGGCCTGAAGCAATCCTGCGGTGTTGCGGCCACCTCACAAGATAGCGAGTTGAAGAAAGGAGCTCAGGGGCCCTGTAATTCACAAACCTGCAGAGTTCTAAATGACAGCTATCGTCCAAAATTATATTGAAGTAAGGCTGCCAAGAGGACTTGAAAGCGGGGCAGAATTGCAGGAAACCGATTTCAGGAGGTAGACTGGAATTGCATGTAAAGCATAGGAAAAGAGGCAGAACGTCCACAATGATGCACTTGGCCAAAAAGTGCGTATGCGTTTTTTCCTGAATATATTCAGGAAAAAACGCATACGCCCTTTTTGGCCAACCAAGCAAGCTTGCAAAGGAAATCTGCACTACAATGAAGTCTCACTGCCCCCGGTCAAAAGGGCCATCTGAAAAAAGTGTAAAATCCAGAAAGGCAGGACAGGCCATGGAGAACTGGGAGCCTTCTTATGCTGATGGGCGGGATGTAAATTGCCAACAGCCACTCTGGAGAAGTGTATGGTGTTTCTTGAAACATCTAAAAAACAAAGCAACAGAGCCTAGGGCACTTCCACTTATGGTCCTATAGATTAGGGAAATTAAAATCAAAAAGACACAGCCACCCCAAAGTTTGGGACGGCTCTGTTTACAAGAACCTCGTTTACGGTACAAGTTCAATATCGCAGAAAGCGAAAAATGGATAAAGAAGTTGTGGTACTTACGTACAATGCAATACCACTCAGCAATGAAATCTATGTCATCAGGCCAGTAGCAGCATAATGAGTGGATTCAGGTACGATGATTCTAAGTGAAATAAGTCACACAGAAAAAGAAACATCATAAGGTATCACTAATACACGGAATGTAAACTTGGCTACACAGGAAATGAATTACAAAACAGAATAGGGTCTCAAATGTAGAAAACCAACTTATGCTTGCTTAAGGGGAAAGGTGAGTGGGGTGCTGCATAAAACCAGAGATTGAAATTAGCACAGATACCTTTCCATAAGCCAAATATGTAATAGACAAGAGCTACTGCTTGCTCAACGAAGTGGACTCAACACCCCATATTAGACGCCTAAGAATACACCTGACTAGTAAGAATCTTAAAACCTATGGATTTGTATGTCTCCGAAAGAGAATCAAGCGTGTGTACAGCGGCATAAACGGAGCAGTGATAGGATTGGTGAGGTTCGGTGAGCAAATGCAGACTCTTTGAAGTCATATTGCATGGTACCCATTCCATGGTTCTCAACTCTCCAGGTTTAAGGGATTCTTCCTTCAGCTAAAACATGCATGTGGAACCGAGAGTATGATCCACCGTGTGATCGGGAAACGTGTTCAAATGCGTCTCAGTTTTCGTCCCCTGGTACTCGGGTGCAACATTCCAGACGCTTTACTAACACTCTCCCCACTTGGAGAGTCAGTGCCTTTAACCTCCTGTTTGGCCCAGTTTGCAATTTCTGCGGAAAATGAACAGGAATAGGGAGAACCAATGAGAGACTAGCTGGAGGTGTCTGGACGGGCAAATTTAACTCTCATTTCCCACCAGGAAGAGGAATTAACCAAAGGCTCAGCGTGCCATGCCGGAACCACACTAGGGCCTGAAGCAATCCTGCGGTGTTGCGGCCAGCTCACAAGAAAGCGAGTTGAAGAAAGGAGCTCAGGGGCCCTGTAATTCACAAACCTGCAGAGTTATAAATGACAGCTATCGTCCAAAAATATATTGAAGTAAGGCTGCCAAGAGGACTTGAAAGCGGGGCAGAATTGCAGGAAACCGATTTCAGGAGTTGGACTGGAATTGCATGTAAAGCATAGGAAAAGGGGCAGAACATCCACAATGATGCACTTGGCCAAAAAGGGCGTATGCGTTTTTTCCTGAATATATTCAGGAAAAAACGCATACGCCCTTTTTGGCCAACCAAGCAAGCTTGCAAAGGAAATCTACACTACAATGAAGTCTCACTGCCCCCGGTCAAAAGGGCCATCTGAAAAAAGTGTAAAATCCAGAAAGGCAGGACAGGCCATGGAGAACTGGGAGCCTTCTTATGCTGATGGGCGGGATGTAAATTGCCAACAGCCACTCTGGAGAAGTGTATGGTGTTTCCTGAAACATCAAAAAACAAAGCAACAGAGCCTAGGGCACTTCCACTTATGGTCTTATAGCTTAGGGAAATTAAAATCAAACAGACACAGCCACCCCAAAGTTTGGGACGGCTCTGTTTACAAGAACCTCGTTTATGGTACAAGTTCAATATCGCAGAAAGCGAAAAATGGATAAAGAAGTTTTGGTACTTACGTACAATGCAATATCACTCAGCAATGAAATCTATGTCATCAGGCCAGTACCAGCATAATGAGTGGATTCAGGTACGATGATTCTAAGTGAAATAAGTCACACAGAAAAAGAAACATCATAAGGTATCACTAATACACGGAATGTAAACTTGGCTACACAGGAACTGAATTACAAAACAGAATAGGGTCTCAAATGCAGAAAACCAACTTATGCTTGCTTAAGGGGAAAGGTGTGTTGGGGTGCTGCATAAAACCAGAGATTGAAATTAGCACAGATACCTTTCCATAAGCCAAATATGTAATAGACAAGAGCTACTGCTTGCTCAACGAAGTGGACTCAACACCCCATATTAAACGCCTAAGAATATACCTGACTAGTAAGAATCTTAAAACCTATGGATTTAAATGTCTCCGAAAGAGAATCAAGCGTGTGTACAGCGGCATAAACGCAGCAGTGATAGGATTGGTGAGGTTCGGTGAGCAAATGGAGACCCTTTGAAGTCATATTGCATGGTACCCATTCCATGGTTCTCAACTCTCCAGGTTTAAGGGATTCTTCCTTCAGCTAAAACATGCATGTGGAACCCACAGTATGATCCACCGTGTGATCGGGAAACGTGTTCAAATGTGTCTCAGTTTTCGTCCCCTGATACTCGGGTGCAACATTCCAGACGCTTTACTAACACTCTCCCCACTTGGAGAGTCAGTGCCTTTAACCTCCTGTTTGGCCCAGTTTGCAATTTCTGCGGAAAATGAACAGGAATAGGGAGAACCAATGAGACACTAGCTGGAGGTGTCTGGACGGGCAAATTTAACTCTCATTTCCCACCAGGAAGAGGAATTAACCAAAGGCTCAGCGTGCCATGCCGGAACCACACTAGGGCCTGAAGCAAACCTGCGGTGTTGCGGCCACCTCACAAGATAGCGAGTTGAAGAAAGGAGCTCAGGGGCCCTGTAATTCAAAAACCTGCAGAGTTATAAATGACAGCTATCGTCCAAAAATATACTGAAGTAAGGCTGCCAAGAGGACTTGAAAGCGGGGCAGAATTGCAGGAAACCGATTTCAGGAGGTAGACTGGAATTGCATGTAAAGCATAGGAAAAGAGGCAGAACGTCCACAATGATGCACTTGGCCAAAAAGGGCGTATGCGTTTTTTCCTGAATATATTCAGGAAAAAACGCATACGCCCTTTTTGGCCAACCAAGCAAGCTTGCAAAGGAAATCTGCACTACAATGAAGTCTCACTGCCCCCCGGCCAAAAGGGCCATCTGAAAAAAGTGTAAAATCCAGAAAGGCAGGACAGGCCATGGAGAACTGGGAGCCTTCTTATGCTGATGGGCGGGATGTAAATTGCCAACAGCCACTCTGGAGAAGTGTATGGTGTTTCCTGAAACATCAAAAAACAAAGCAACAGAGCCTAGGGCACTTCCACTTATGGTCCTATAGCTTAGGGAAATTAAAATCAAAAAGACACAGCCACCCCAAAGTTTGGGACGGCTCTGTTTACAAGAACCTCGTTTATGGTACAAGTTCAATATCGCAGAAAGCGAAAAATGGATAAAGAAGTTTTGGTACTTACGTACAATGCAATATCACTCAGCAATGAAATCTATGTCATCAGGCCAGTAGCAGCATAATGAGTGGATTCAGGTACGATGATTCTAAGTGAAATAAGTCACACAGAAAAAGAAACATCATAAGGTATCACTAATACACGGAATGTAAACTTGGCTACACAGGAACTGAATTACAAAACAGAATAGGGTCTCAAATGTAGAAAACCAACTTATGCTTGCTTAAGGGGAAAGGTGAGTTGGGGTGCTGCATAAAACCAGAGATTGAAATTAGCACAGATACCTTTCCATAAGCCAAATATGTAATAGACAAGAGCTACTGCTTGCTCAACGAAGTGGACTCAACACCCCATATTAAACGCCTAAGAATATACCTGACTAGTAAGAATCTTAAAACCTATGGATTTATATGTCTCCGAAAGAGAATCAAGCGTGTGTACAGCAGCATAAACGCAGCAGTGATAGGATTGGTGAGGTTCGGTGAGCAAATGCAGACCCTTTGAAGTCATATTGCATGGTACCCATTCCATGGTTCTCAACTCTCCAGGTTTAAGGGATTCTTCCTTCAGCTAAAACATGCATGTGGATCCCAGAGTATGATCCACCGTGTGATCGGGAAACGTGTTCAAATGTGTCTCAGTTTTCGTCCCCTGGTACTCGGGTGCAACATTCCAGATACGTTACTAACACTCTCCCCACTTGGAGAGTCAGTGCCTTTAACCTCCTGTTTGGCCCAGTTTGCAATTTCTGCGGAAAATGAACAGGAATAGGGAGAACCAATGAGAGACTAGCTGGAGGTGTCTGGACGGGCAAATTTAACTCTCATTTCTCACCAGGAAGAGGAATTAACCAAAGGCTCAACGAGCAATGCCGGAACCACACTAGGGCCTGAAGGAATCCTGCGGTGTTGCGGCCAGCTCACAAGAAAGCGAGTTGAAGAAAGGAGCTCTGGGGCCCTGTAATTCACAAACCTGCAGAGTTATAAATGACAGCTATCGTCCAAAAATATATTGAAGTAAGGCTGCCAAGAGGACTTGAAAGCGGGGCAGAATTGCAGGAAACCGATTTCAGGAGGTAGACTGGAATTGCATGTAAAGCATAGGAAAAGAGGCAGAACGTCCACAATGATGCACTTGGCCAAAAAGGGCGTATGCGTTTTTTCCTGAATATATTCAGGAAAAAACGCATACGCCCTTTTTGGCCAACCAAGCAAGCTTGCAAAGGAAATCTGCACTATAATGAAGTCTCACTGCCCCCCGGTCAAAAGGGCCATCTGAAAAAAGTGTAAAATCCAGAAAGGCAGGACAGGCCATGGAGAACTGGGAGCCTTCTTATGCTGATGGGCGGGATGTAAATTGCCAACAGCCACTCTGGAGAAGTGTATGGTGTTTCCTGAAACATCTAAAAAACAAAGCAACAGAGCCTAGGGTACTTCCACTTATGGTCCTATAGATTAGGGAAATTAAAATCAAAAATACATAGCCACCCCAAAGTTTGGGACAGCTCTGTTTACAAGAACCTCGTTTACGGTACAAGTTCAATATCGCAGAAAGCGAAAAATGGATAAAGAAGTTGTGGTACTTACGTACAATGCAATATCACTCAGCAATGAAATCTATGTCATCAGGCCAGTAGCAGCATAATGAGTGGATTCAGGTACGATGATTCTAAGTGAAATAAGTCACACAGAAAAAGAAACATCATAAGATATCACTACTACACGGAATGTAAACTTGGCTACACAGGAACTGAATTACAAAACAGTATAGGGTCTCAAATGCAGAAAACCAACTTATGCTTGCTTAAGGGGAAAGGTGAGTTGGGGTGCTGCATAAAACCAGAGATTGAAATTAGCACAGATACCTTTCCATAAGCCAAATATGTAATAGACAAGAGCTACTGCTTGCTCAATGAAGTGGACTCAACACCCCATATTAAACGCCTAAGAATATACCTGACTAGTAAGAATCTTAAAACCTATGGATTTATATGTCTCCGAAAGAGAATCAAGCGTGTGTACAGCGGCATAAACGCAGCAGTGATAGGATTGGTGAGGTTCGGTGAGCAAATGCAGACCCTTTGAAGTCATATTGCGTGGTACCCATTCCATGGTTCTCAACTCTCCAGGTTTAAGGGATTCTTCCTTCAGCTAAAACATGCATGTGGAACCCAGAGTATGATCCACCGTGTGATCGGGAAACGTGTTCAAATGCGTCTCAGTTTTCGTCCCCTGGTACTCGGGTGCAACATTCCAGACGCTTTACTAACACTCTCCCCACTTGGAGAGTCAGTGCCTTTAACCTCCTGTTTGGCCCAGTTTGCAATTTCTGCGGAAAATGAACAGGAATAGGGAGAACCAATGAGAGACTAGCTGGAGGTGTCTGGACGGGCAAATTTAACTCTCATTTCCCACCAGGAAGAGGAATTAATCAAAGGTCAGTGTGCCATGCTGGAACCACACTAGGGCCTGAAGCAATCCTGCGGTGTTGCGGCCACCTCACAAGATAGCGAGTTGAAGAAAGGAGCTCAGGGGCCCTGTAATTCACAAACCTGCAGAGTTCTAAATGACAGCTATCGTCCAAAAATATATTGAAGTAAGGCTGCCAAGAGGACTTGAAAGCGGGGCAGAATTGCAGGAAACCGATTTCAGGAGGTAGACTGGAATTGCATGTAAAGCATAGGAAAAGAGGCAGAACGTCCACAATGATGCACTTGGCCAAAAAGGGCGTATGCGTTTTTTCCTGAATATATTCAGGAAAAAACGCATACGCCCTTTTTGGCCAACCAAGCAAGCTTGCAAAGGAAATCTGCACTACAATGAAGTCTCACTGCCCCCGGTCAAAAGGGCCATCTGAAAAAAGTGTAAAATCCAGAAAGGCAGGACAGGCCATGGAGAACTGGGAGCCTTCTTATGCTGATGGGCGGGATGTAAATTGCCAACAGCCACTCTGAAGAAGTGTATGGTGTTTCCTGAAACATCTAAAAAACAAAGCAACAGAGCCTAAGGCACTTCCACTTATGGTCCTATAGATTAGGGAAATTAAAATCAAAAAGACACAGCCACCCCAAAGTTTGGGCCGGCTCTGTTTACAAGAACCTCGTTTACGGTACAAGTTCAATATCGCAGAAAGCGAAAAATGGATAAAGAAGTTGTGGTACTTACGTACAATTCAATATCACTCAGCAATGAAATCTATGTCATCAGGCCAGTAGCAGCATAATGAGTGGATTCAGGTACGATGATTCTAAGTGAAATAAGTCACACAGAAAAAGAAACATCATAAGGTATCACTAATACACGGAATGTAAACTTGGCTACACAGGAACTGAATTACAAAACAGAATAGGGTCTCAAATGTAGAAAACCAACTTATGCTTGCTTAAGGGGAAAGGTGAGTTGGGGTGCTGCATAAAACCAGAGATTGAAATTAGCACAGATACCTTTCCATAAGCCAAATATGTAATAGACAAGAGCTACTGCTTGCTCCACAAAGTGGACTCAACACCGCATATTAAATGCCAAGAATATACCTGACTAGTAAGAATCTTAAAACCTATGGATTTATATCTCTCCGAAAGAGAATCAAGCGTGTGTACAGCGGCATAAACGCAGCAGTGATAGGATTGGTGAGGTTCGGTGAGCAAATGCAGACTCTTTGAAGTCATATTGCATGGTACCCATTCCATGGTTCTCAACTCTCCAGGTTTAAGGGATTCTTCCTTCAGCTAAAACATGCATGTGGAACCGAGAGTATGATCCACCGTGTGATCGGGAAACGTGTTCAAATGCGTCTCAGTTTTCGTCCCCTGGTACTCGGGTGCAACATTCCAGACGCTTTACTAACACTCTCCCCACTTGGAGAGTCAGTGCCTTTAACCTCCTGTTTGGCCCAGTTTGCAATTTCTGCGGAAAATGAACAGGAATAGGGAGAACCAATGAGAGACTAGCTGGAGGTGTCTGGACGGGCAAATTTAACTCTCATTTCCCACCAGGAAGAGGAATTAACCAAAGGCTCAGCGTGCCATGCCGGAACCACACTAGGGCCTGAAGCAATCCTGCGGTGTTGCGGCCAGCTCACAAGAAAGCGAGTTGAAGAAAGGAGCTCAGGGGCCCTGTAATTCACAAACCTGCAGAGTTATAAATGACAGCTATCGTCCAAAAATATATTGAAGTAAGGCTGCCAAGAGGACTTGAAAGCGGGGCAGAATTGCAGGAAACCGATTTCAGGAGTTGGACTGGAATTGCATGTAAAGCATAGGAAAAGGGGCAGAACATCCACAATGATGCACTTGGCCAAAAAGGGCGTATGCGTTTTTTCCTGAATATATTCAGGAAAAAACGCATATGCCCTTTTTGGCCAACCAAGCAAGCTTGCAAAGGAAATCTGCACTACAATGAAGTCTCACTGCCCCCGGTCAAAAGGGCCATCTGAAAAAAGTGTAAAATCCAGAAAGGCAGGACAGGCCATGGAGAACTGGGAGCCTTCTTATGCTGATGGGCGGGATGTAAATTGCCAACAGCCACTCTGGAGAAGTGTATGGTGTTTCCTGAAACATCAAAAAACAAAGCAACAGAGCCTAGGGCACTTCCACTTATGGTCTTATAGCTTAGGGAAATTAAAATCAAACAGACACAGCCACCCCAAAGTTTGGGACGGCTCTGTTTACAAGAACCTCGTTTATGGTACAAGTTCAATATCGCAGAAAGCGAAAAATGGATAAAGAAGTTTTGGTACTTACGTACAATGCAATATCACTCAGCAATGAAATCTATGTCATCAGGCCAGTAGCAGCATAATGAGTGGATTCAGGTACGATGATTCTAAGTGAAATAAGTCACACAGAAAAAGAAACATCATAAGGTATCACTAATACACGGAATGTAAACTTGGCTACACAGGAACTGAATTACAACACAGAATAGGGTCTCAAATGCAGAAAACCAACTTATGCTTGCTTAAGGGGAAAGGTGTGTTGGGGTGCTGCATAAAACCAGAGATTGAAATTAGCACAGATACCTTTCCATAAGCCAAATATGTAATAGACAAGAGCTACTGCTTGCTCAACGAAGTGGACTCAACACCCCATATTAAACGCCTAAGAATATACCTGACTAGTAAGAATCTTAAAACCTATGGATTTAAATGTCTCCGAAAGAGAATCAAGCGTGTGTACAGCGGCATAAACGCAGCAGTGATAGGATTGGTGAGGTTCGGTGAGCAAATGGAGACCCTTTGAAGTCATATTGCATGGTACCCATTCCATGGTTCTCAACTCTCCAGGTTTAAGGGATTCTTCCTTCAGCTAAAACATGCATGTGGAACCCAGAGTATGATCCACCGTGTGATCGGGAAACGTGTTCAAATGTGTCTCAGTTTTCGTCCCCTGGTACTCGGGTGCAACATTCCAGATACGTTACTAACACTCTCCCCACTTGGAGAGTCAGTGCCTTTAACCTCCTGTTTGGCCCAGTTTGCAATTTCTGCGGAAAATGAACAGGAATAGGGAGAACCAATGAGAGACTAGCTGGAGGTGTCTGGACGGGCAAATTTAACTCTCATTTCTCACCAGGAAGAGGAATTAACCAAAGGCTCAACGAGCAATGCCGGAACCACACTAGGGCCTGAAGGAATCCTGCGGTGTTGCGGCCAGCTCACAAGAAAGCGAGTTGAAGAAAGGAGCTCTGGGGCCCTGTAATTCACAAACCTGCAGAGTTATAAATGACAGCTATCGTCCAAAAATATATTGAAGTAAGGCTGCCAAGAGGACTTGAAAGCGGGGCAGAATTGCAGGAAACCGATTTCAGGAGGTAGACTGGAATTGCATGTAAAGCATAGGAAAAGAGGCAGAACGTCCACAATGATGCACTTGGCCAAAAAGGGCGTATGCGTTTTTTCCTGAATATATTCAGGAAAAAACGCATACGCCCTTTTTGGCCAACCAAGCAAGCTTGCAAAGGAAATCTGCACTATAATGAAGTCTCACTGCCCCCCGGTCAAAAGGGCCATCTGAAAAAAGCGTAAAATCCAGAAAGGCAGGACAGGCCATGGAGAACTGGGAGCCTTCTTATGCTGATGGGCGGGATGTAAATTGCCAACAGCCACTCTGGAGAAGTGTATGGTGTTTCCTGAAACATCTAAAAAACAAAGCAACAGAGCCTAGGGCACTTCCACTTATGGTCCTATAGATTAGGGAAATTAAAATCAAAAATACATAGCCACCCCAAAGTTTGGGACAGCTCTGTTTACAAGAACCTCGTTTACGGTACAAGTTCAATATCGCAGAAAGCGAAAAATGGATAAAGAAGTTGTGGTACTTACGTACAATGCAATATCACTCAGCAATGAAATCTATGTCATCAGGCCAGTAGCAGCATAATGAGTGGATTCAGGTACGATGATTCTAAGTGAAATAAGTCACACAGAAAAAGAAACATCATAAGATATCACTACTACACGGAATGTAAACTTGGCTACACAGGAACTGAATTACAAAACAGTATAGGGTCTCAAATGCAGAAAACCAACTTATGCTTGCTTAAGGGGAAAGGTGAGTTGGGGTGCTGCATAAAACCAGAGATTGAAATTAGCACAGATACCTTTCCATAAGCCAAATATGTAATAGACAAGAGCTACTGCTTGCTCAAGGAAGTGGACTCAACACCCCATATTAAACGCCTAAGAATATACCTGACTAGTAAGAATCTTAAAACCTATGGATTTATATGTCTCCGAAAGAGAATCAAGCGTGTGTACAGCGGCATAAACGCAGCAGTGATAGGATTGGTGAGGTTCGGTGAGCAAATGCAGACCCTTTGAAGTCATATTGCATGGTACCGATTCCATGGTTCTCAACTCTCCAGGTTTAAGGGATTCTTCCTTCAGCTAAAACATGCATGTGGAACCCAGAGTATGATCCACCGTGTGATCGGGAAACGTGTTCAAATGCGTCTCAGTTTTCGTCCCCTGGTACTCGGGTGCAACATTCCAGACGCTTTACTAACACTCTCCCCACTTGGAGAGTCAGTGCCTTTAACCTCCTGTTTGGCCCAGTTTGCAATTTCTGCGGAAAATGAACAGGAATAGGGAGAACCAATGAGAGACTAGCTGGAGGTGTCTGGACGGGCAAATTTAACTCTCATTTCCCACCAGGAAGAGGAATTAATCAAAGGCTCAGTGTGCCATGCCGGAACCACACTAGGGCCTGAAGCAATCCTGCGGTGTTGCGGCCACCTCACAAGATAGCGAGTTGAAGAAAGGAGCTCAGGGGCCCTGTAATTCACAAACCTGCAGAGTTATAAATGACAGCTATCGTCCAAAAATATATTGAAGTAAGGCTGCCAAGAGGACTTGAAAGCGGGGCAGAATTGCAGGAAACCGATTTCAGGAGGTAGACTGGAATTGCATGTAAAGCATAGGAAAAGAGGCAGAACGTCCACAATCATGCACTTGGCCAAAAAGGGCGTATGCGTTTTTTCCTGAATATATTCAGGAAAAAACGCATACGCCCTTTTTGGCCAACCAAGCAAGCTTGCAAAGGAAATCTGCACTACAATGAAGTCTCACTGCCCCCGGTCAAAAGGGCCATCTGAAAAAAGTGTAAAATCCAGAAAGGCAGGACAGGCCATGGAGAACTGGGAGCCTTCTTATGCTGATGGGCGGGATGTAAATTGCCAACAGCCACTCTGAAGAAGTGTATGGTGTTTCCTGAAACATCTAAAAAACAAAGCAACAGAGCCTAAGGCACTTCCACTTATGGTCCTATAGATTAGGGAAATTAAAATCAAAAAGACACAGCCACCCCAAAGTTTGGGACGGCTCTGTTTACAAGAACCTCGTTTACGGTACAAGTTCAATATCGCAGAAAGCGAAAAATGGATAAAGAAGTTGTGGTACTTACGTACAATGCAATATCACTCAGCAATGAAATCTATGTCATCAGGCCAGTAGCAGCATAATGAGTGGATTCAGGTACGATGATTCTAAGTGAAATAAGTCACACAGAAAAAGAAACATCATAAGGTATCACTAATACACGGAATGTAAACTTGGCTACACAGGAACTGAATTACAAAACAGAATAGGGTCTCAAATGTAGAAAACCAACTTATGCTTGCTTAAGGGGAAAGGTGAGTTGGGGTGCTGCATAAAACCAGAGATTGAAATTAGCACAGATACCTTTCCATAAGCCAAATATGTAATAGACAAGAGCTACTGCTTGCTCAACAAAGTGGACTCAACACCGCATATTAAATGCCAAGAATATACCTGACTAGTAAGAATCTTAAAACCTATGGATTTATATCTCTCCGAAAGAGAATCAAGCGTGTGTACAGCGGCATAAACGCAGCAGTGATAGGATTGGTGAGGTTCGGTGAGCAAATGCAGACCCTTTGAAGTCATATTGCATGGTACCCATTCCATGGTTCTCAACTCTCCAGGTTTAAGGGATTCTTCCTTCAGCTAAAACATGCATGTGGAACCCAGAGTATGATCCACCGTGTGATCGGGAAACGTGTTCAAATGCGTCTCAGTTTTCGTCCCCTGGTACTCGGGTGCAACATTCCAGACGCTTTACTAACACTCTCCCCACTTGGAGAGTCAGTGCCTTTAACCTCCTGTTTGGCCCAGTTTGCAATTTCTGCGGAAAATGAACAGGAATAGGGAGAACCAATGAGAGACTAGCTGGAGGTGTCTGGACGGGCAAATTTAACTCTCATTTCCCACCAGGAAGAGGAATTAATCAAAGGCTCAGTGTGCCATGCCGGAACCACACTAGGGCCTGAAGCAATCCTGCGGTGTTGCGGCCACCTCACAAGATAGCGAGTTGAAGAAAGGAGCTCAGGGGCCCTGTAATTCACAAACCTGCAGAGTTCTAAATGACAGCTATCGTCCAAAAATATATTGAAGTAAGGCTGCCAAGAGGACTTGAAAGCGGGGCAGAATTGCAGGAAACCGATTTCAGGAGGTAGACTGGAATTGCATGTAAAGCATAGGAAAAGAGGCAGAACGTCCACAATGATGCACTTGGCCAAAAAGGGCGTATGCGTTTTTTCCTGAATATATTCAGGAAAAAACGCATACGCCCTTTTTGGCCAACCAAGCAAGCTTGCAAAGGAAATCTGCACTACAATGAAGTCTCACTGCCCCCGGTCAAAAGGGCCATCTGAAAAAAGTGTAAAATCCAGAAAGGCAGGACAGGCCATGGAGAACTGGGAGCCTTCTTATGCTGATGGGCGGGATGTAAATTGCCAACAGCCACTCTGAAGAAGTGTATGGTGTTTCCTGAAACATCTAAAAAACAAAGCAACAGAGCCTAAGGCACTTCCACTTATGGTCCTATAGATTAGGGAAATTAAAATCAAAAAGACACAGCCACCCCAAAGTTTGGGACGGCTCTGTTTACAAGAACCTCGTTTACGGTACAAGTTCAATATCGCAGAAAGCGAAAAATGGATAAAGAAGTTGTGGTACTTACGTACAATGCAATATCACTCAGCAATGAAATCTATGTCATCAGGCCAGTAGCAGCATAATGAGTGGATTCAGGTACGATGATTCTAAGTGAAATAAGTCACACAGAAAAAGAAACATCATAAGGTATCACTAATACACGGAATGTAAACTTGGCTACACAGGAACTGAATTACAAAACAGAATAGGGTCTCAAATGTAGAAAACCAACTTATGCTTGCTTAAGGGGAAAGGTGAGTTGGGGTGCTGCATAAAACCAGAGATTGAAATTAGCACAGATACCTTTCCATAAGCCAAATATGTAATAGACAAGAGCTACTGCTTGCTCAACGAAGTGGACTCAACACCCCATATTAAACGCCTAAGAATACACCTGACTAGTAAGAATCTTAAAACCTATGGATTTGTATGTCTCCGAAAGAGAATCAAGCGTGTGTACAGCGGCATAAACGCAGCAGTGATAGGATTGGTGAGGTTCGGTGAGCAAATGCAGACTCTTTGAAGTCATATTGCATGGTACCCATTCCATGGTTCTCAACTCTCCAGGTTTAAGGGATTCTTCCTTCAGCTAAAACATGCATGTGGAACCGAGAGTATGATCCACCGTGTGATCGGGAAACGTGTTCAAATGCGTCTCAGTTTTCGTCCCCTGGTACTCGGGTGCAACATTCCAGACGCTTTACTAACACTCTCCCCACTTGGAGAGTCAGTGCCTTTAACCTCCTGTTTGGCCCAGTTTGCAATTTCTGCGGAAAATGAACAGGAATAGGGAGAACCAATGAGAGACTTGCTGGAGGTGTCTGGACGGGCAAATTTAACTCTCATTTCCCACCAGGAAGAGGAATTAACCAAAGGCTCAGCGTGCCATGCCGGAACCACACTAGGGCCTGAAGCAATCCTGCGGTGTTGCGGCCAGCTCACAAGAAAGCGAGTTGAAGAAAGGAGCTCAGGGGCCCTGTAATTCACAAACCTGCAGAGTTATAAATGACAGCTATCGTCCAAAAATATATTGAAGTAAGGCTGCCAAGAGGACTTGAAAGCGGGGCAGAATTGCAGGAAACCGATTTCAGGAGTTGGACTGGAATTGCATGTAAAGCATAGGAAAAGGGGCAGAACATCCACAATGATGCACTTGGCCAAAAAGGGCGTATGCGTTTTTTCCTGAATATATTCAGGAAAAAACGCATACGCCCTTTTTGGCCAACCAAGCAAGCTTGCAAAGGAAATCTACACTACAATGAAGTCTCACTGCCCCCCGGCCAAAAGGGCCATCTGAAAAAAGTGTAAAATCCAGAAAGGCAGGACAGGCCATGGAGAACTGGGAGCCTTCTTATGCTGATGGGCGGGATGTAAATTGCCAACAGCCACTCTGGAGAAGTGTATGGTGTTTCCTGAAACATCAAAAAACAAAGCAACAGAGCCTAGGGCACTTCCACTTATGGTCCTATAGCTTAGGGAAATTAAAATCAAAAAGACACAGCCACCCCAAAGTTTGGGACGGCTCTGTTTACAAGAACCTCGTTTATGGTACAAGTTCAATATCGCAGAAAGCGAAAAATGGATAAAGAAGTTTTGGTACTTACGTACAATGCAATATCACTCAGCAATGAAATCTATGTCATCAGGCCAGTAGCAGCATAATGAGTGGATTCAGGTACGATGATTCTAAGTGAAATAAGGCACACAGAAGAAGAAACATCATAAGGTATCACTAATACACGGAATGTAAACTTGGCTACACAGGAACTGAATTACAAAACAGAATAGGGTCTCAAATGTAGAAAACCAACTTATGCTTGCTTAAGGGGAAAGGTGAGTTGGGGTGCTGCATAAAACCAGAGATTGAAATTAGCACAGATACCTTTCCATAAGCCAAATATGTAATAGACAAGAGCTACTGCTTGCTCAACGAAGTGGACTCAACACCCCTTATTAAACGCCTAAGAATATACCTGACTAGTAAGAATCTTAAAACCTATGGATTTATATGTCTCCGAAAGAGAATCAAGCGTGTGTACAGCAGCATAAACGCAGCAGTGATAGGATTGGTGAGGTTCGGTGAGCAAATGCAGACCCTTTGAAGTCATATTGCATGGTACCCATTCCATGGTTCTCAACTCTCCAGGTTTAAGGGATTCTTCCTTCAGCTAAAACATGCATGTGGAACCCAGAGTATGATCCACCGTGTGATCGGGAAACGTGTTCAAATGTGTCTCAGTTTTCGTCCCCTGGTACTCGGGTGCAACATTCCAGATACGTTACTAACACTCTCCCCACTTGGAGAGTCAGTGCCTTTAACCTCCTGTTTGGCCCAGTTTGCAATTTCTGCGGAAAATGAACAGGAATAGGGAGAACCAATGAGAGACTAGCTGGAGGTGTCTGGACGGGCAAATTTAACTCTCATTTCTCACCAGGAAGAGGAATTAACCAAAGGCTCAGCGTGCCATGCCGGAACCACACTAGGGACTAAAGCAATCCTGCGGTGTTGCGGCCAGCTCACAAGAAAGCGAGTTGAAGAAAGGAGCTCAGGGGCCCTGTAATTCACAAACCTGCAGAGTTATAAATGACAGCTATCGTCCAAAAATATATTGAAGTAAGGTTGCCAAGAGGACTTGAAAGCGGGGCAGAATTGCAGGAAACCGATTTCAGGAGGTAGACTGGAATTGCATGTAAAGCATAGGAAAAGAGGCAGAACGTCCACAATGATGCACTTGGCCAAAAAGGGCGTATGCGTGTTTTCCTGAATATATTCAGGAAAAAACGCATACGCCCTTTTTGGCCAACCAAGCAAGCTTGCAAAGGAAATCTGCACTACAATGAAGTCTCACTGCCCCCAGTCAAAAGGGCCATCTGAAAAAAGTGTAAAATCCAGAAAGGCAGGACAGGCCATGGAGAACTGGGAGCCTTCTTATGCTGATGGGCGGGATGTAAATTGCCAACAGCCACTCTGGAGAAGTGTATGGTGTTTCCTGAAACATCTAAAAAACAAAGCAACAGAGCCTAGGGCACTTCCACTTATGGTTCTATAGCTTAGGGAAATTAAAATCAAAAAGACACAGCCACCCCAAAGTTTGGGACGGCTCTGTTTACAAGAACCTCGTTTACGGTACAAGTTCAATATCGCAGAAAGCGAAAAATGGATAAAGAAGTTGTGGTACTTACGTACAATGCAATATCACTCAGCAATGAAATCTATGTCATCAGGCCAGTAGCAGCATAATGAGTGGATTCAGGTACGATGATTCTAAGTGAAATAAGTCACACAGAAAAAGAAACATCATAAGATATCACTAATACACGGAATGTAAACTTGGCTACACAGGAACTGAATTACAAAACAGAATAGGGTCTCAAATGCAGAAAACCAACTTATGCTTGCTTAAGGGGAAAGGTGAGTTGGGGTGCTGCATAAAACCAGAGATTGAAATTAGCACAGATACCTTTCCATAAGCCAAATATGTAATAGACAAGAGCTACTGCTTGCTCAATGAAGTGGACTCAACACCCCATATTAAACGCCTAAGAATATACCTGACTAGTAAGTATCTTAAAACCTATGGATTTATACGACTCCGAAAGAGAATCAAGCGTGTGTACAGCGGCATAAACGCAGCAGTGATAGGATTGGTGAGGTTCGGTGAGCAAATGCAGACCCTTTGAAGTCATATTGCATGGTACCCATTCCATGGTTCTCAACTCTCCAGGTTTAAGGGATTCTTCCTTCAGCTAAAACATGCATGTGGAGCCGAGAGTATGATCCACCGTGTGATCGGGAAACGTGTTCAAATGTGTCTCAGTTTTCGTCCCATGGTACTCGGGTGCAACATTCCAGACGCTTTACTAACACTCTCCCCACTTGGAGAGTCAGTGCCTTTAACCTCCTGTTTGGCCCAGTTTGCAATTTCTGCGGAAAATGAACAGGAATAGGGAGAACCAATGAGAGACTAGCTGGAGGTGTCTGGATGGGCAAATTTAACTCTCATTTCCCACCAGGAAGAGGAATTAATCAAAGGCTCAGCGTGCCATGCCGGAACCACACTAGGGCCTGAAGCAATCCTGCGGTGTTGCGGCCAGAGCACAAGATAGCGAGTTGAAGAAAGGAGCTCAGGGGCCCTGTAATTCACAAACCTGCAGAGTTATAAATGACAGCTATCGTCCAAAAATATATTGAAGTAAGGCTGCCAAGAGGACTTGAAAGCGGGGCAGAATTGCAGGAAACCGATTTCAGGAGGTAGACTGGAATTGCATGTAAAGCATAGGAAAAGAGGCAGAACGTCCACAATGATGCACTTGGCCAAAAAGGGCGTATGCGTTTTTTCCTGAATATATTCAGGAAAAAACGCATACGCCCTTTTTGGCCAACCAAGCAAGCTTGCAAAGGAAATCTGCACTACAATGAAGTCTCACTGCCCCCCGGTCAAAAGGGCCATCTGAAAAAAGTGTAAAATCCAGAAAGGCAGGACAGGCCATGAAGAACTGGGAGCCTTCTTATGCTGATGGGCGGGATGTAAATTGCCAACAGCCACTCTGGAGAAGTGTATGGTGTTTCCTGAAACATCTAAAAAACAAAGCAACAGAGCCTAGGGCACTTCCACTTATGGTTCTATAGCTTAGGGAAATTAAAATCAAAAATACACAGCCACCCCAAAGTTTGGGACGGCTCTGTTTACAAGAACCTCGTTTACGGTACAAGTTCAATATCGCAGAAAGCGAAAAATGGATAAAGAAGTTGTGGTACTTACGTACAATGCAATATCACTCAGCAATGAAATCTATGTCATCAGGCCAGTAGCAGCATAATGAGTGGATTCAGGTACGATGATTCTAAGTGAAATAAGTCACACAGAAAAAGAAACATCATAAGATATCACTAATACACGGAATGTAAACTTGGCTACACAGGAACTGAATTACAAAACAGAATAGGGTCTCAAATGCAGAAAACCAACTTATGCTTGCTTAAGGGGAAAGGTGAGTTGGGGTGCTGCATAAAACCAGAGATTGAAATTAGCACAGATACCTTTCCATAAGCCAAATATGTAATAGACAAGAGCTACTGCTTGCTCAATGAAGTGGACTCAACACCCCATATTAAACGCCTAAGAATATACCTGACTAGTAAGAATCTTAAAACCTATGGATTTATACGACTCCGAAAGAGAATCAAGCGTGTGTACAGCGGCATAAACGCAGCAGTGATAGGATTGGTGAGGTTCGGTGAGCAAATGCAGACCCTTTGAAGTCATATTGCATGGTACCCATTCCATGGTTCTCAACTCCAGGTTTAAGGGATTCTTCCTTCAGCTAAAACATGCATGTGGAACCGAGAGTATGATCCACCGTGTGATCGGGAAACGTGTTCAAATGCGTCTCAGTTTTCGTCCCCTGGTACTCGGGTGCAACATTCCAGACGCTTTACTAACACTCTCCCCACTTGGAGAGTCAGTGCCTTTAACCTCCTGTTTGGCCCAGTTTGCAATTTCTGCGGAAAATGAACAGGAATAGGGAGAACCAATGAGAGACTAGCTGGAGGTGTCTGGACGGGCAAATTTAACTCTCATTTCCCACCAGGAAGAGGAATTAACCAAAGGCTCAGCGTGCCATGCCGGAACCACACTAGGGCCTGAAGCAATCCTGCGGTGTTGCGGCCAGCTCACAAGAAAGCGAGTTGAAGAAAGGAGCTCAGGGGCCCTGTAATTCACAAACCTGCAGAGTTATAAATGACAGCTATCGTCCAAAAATATATTGAAGTAAGGCTGCCAAGAGGACTTGAAAGCGGGGCAGAATTGCAGGAAACCGATTTCAGGAGTTGGACTGGAATTGCATGTAAAGCATAGGAAAAGGGGCAGAACATCCACAATGATGCACTTGGCCAAAAAGGGCGTATGCGTTTTTTCCTGAATATATTCAGGAAAAAACGCATACGCCCTTTTTGGCCAACCAAGCAAGCTTGCAAAGGAAATCTGCACTACAATGAAGTCTCACTGCCCCCCGGTCAAAAGGGCCATCTGAAAAAAGTGTAAAATCCAGAAAGGCAGGACAGGCCATGGAGAACTGGGAGCCTTCTTATGCTGATGGGCGGGATGTAAATTGCCAACAGCCACTCTGGAGAAGTGTATGGTGTTTCCTGAAACATCAAAAAACAAAGCAACAGAGCCTAGGGCACTTCCACTTATGGTCCTATAGCTTAGGGAAATTAAAATCAAACAGACACAGCCACCCCAAAGTTTGGGACGGCTCTGTTTACAAGAACCTCGTTTATGGTACAAGTTCAATATCGCAGAAAGCGAAAAATGGATAAAGAAGTTTTGGTACTTACGTACAATGCAATATCACTCAGCAATGAAATCTATGTCATCAGGCCAGTAGCAGCATAATGAGTGGATTCAGGTACGATGATTCTAAGTGAAATAAGGCACACAGAAGAAGAAACATCATAAGGTATCACTAATACACGGAATGTAAACTTGGCTACACAGGAACTGAATTACAAAACAGAATAGGGTCTCAAATGTAGAAAACCAACTTATGCTTGCTTAAGGGGAAAGGTGTGTTGGGGTGCTGCATAAAACCAGAGATTGAAATTAGCACAGATACCTTTCCATAAGCCAAATATGTAATAGACAAGAGCTACTGCTTGCTCAACGAAGTGGACTCAACACCCCTTATTAAATGCCTAAGAATATACCTGACTAGTAAGAATCTTAAAACCTATGGATTTATATGTCTCCGAAAGAGAATCAAGCGTGTGTACAACAGCATAAACGCAGCAGTGATAGGATTGGTGAGGTTCGGTGAGCAAATGCAGACCCTTTGAAGTCATATTGCATGGTACCCATTCCATGGTTCTCAACTCTCCAGGTTTAAGGGATTCTTCCTTCAGCTAAAACATGCATGTGGAACCCAGAGTATGATCCACCGTGTGATCGGGAAACGTGTTCAAATGTGTCTCAGTTTTCGTCCCCTGGTACTCGGGTGCAACATTCCAGATACGTTACTAACACTCTCCCCACTTGGAGAGTCAGTGCCTTTAACCTCCTGTTTGGCCCAGTTTGCAATTTCTGCGGAAAATGAACAGGAATAGGGAGAACCAATGAGAGACTAGCTGGAGGTGTCTGGACGGGCAAATTTAACTCTCATTTCTCACCAGGAAGAGGAATTAACCAAAGGCTCAGCGTGCCATGCCGGAACCACACTAGGGACTAAAGCAATCCTGCGGTGTTGCGGCCAGCTCACAAGAAAGCGAGTTGAAGAAAGGAGCTCAGGGGCCCTGTAATTCACAAACCTGCAGAGTTATAAATGACAGCTATCGTCCAAAAATATATTGAAGTAAGGTTGCCAAGAGGACTTGAAAGCGGGGCAGAATTGCAGGAAACCGATTTCAGGAGGTAGACTGGAATTGCATGTAAAGCATAGGAAAAGAGGCAGAACGTCCACAATGATGCACTTGGCCAAAAAGGGCGTATGCGTGTTTTCCTGAATATATTCAGGAAAAAACGCATACGCCCTTTTTGGCCAACCAAGCAAGCTTGCAAAGGAAATCTGCACTACAATGAAGTCTCACTGCCCCCAGTCAAAAGGGCCATCTGAAAAAAGTGTAAAATCCAGAAAGGCAGGACAGGCCATGGAGAACTGGGAGCCTTCTTATGCTGATGCGCGGGATGTAAATTGCCAACAGCCACTCTGGAGAAGTGTATGGTGTTTCCTGAAACATCTAAAAAACAAAGCAACAGAGCCTAGGGCACTTCCACTTATGGTTCTATAGCTTAGGGAAATTAAAATCAAAAAGACACAGCCACCCCAAAGTTTGGGACGGCTCTGTTTACAAGAACCTCGTTTACGGTACAAGTTCAATATCGCAGAAAGCGAAAAATGGATAAAGAAGTTGTGGTACTTACGTACAATGCAATATCACTCAGCAATGAAATCTATGTCATCAGGCCAGTAGCAGCATAATGAGTGGATTCAGGTACGATGATTCTAAGTGAAATAAGTCACACAGAAAAAGAAACATCATAAGATATCACTAATACACGGAATGTAAACTTGGCTACACAGGAACTGAATTACAAAACAGAATAGGGTCTCAAATGCAGAAAACCAACTTATGCTTGCTTAAGGGGAAAGGTGAGTTGGGGTGCTGCATAAAACCAGAGATTGAAATTAGCACAGATACCTTTCCATAAGCCAAATATGTAATAGACAAGAGCTACTGCTTGCTCAATGAAGTGGACTCAACACCCCATATTAAACGCCTAAGAATATACCTGACTAGTAAGAATCTTAAAACCTATGGATTTATACGACTCCGAAAGAGAATCAAGCGTGTGTACAGCGGCATAAACGCAGCAGTGATAGGATTGGTGAGGTTCGGTGAGCAAATGCAGACCCTTTGAAGTCATATTGCATGGTACCCATTCCATGGTTCTCAACTCTCCAGGTTTAAGGGATTCTTCCTTCAGCTAAAACATGCATGTGGAGCCGAGAGTATGATCCACCGTGTGATCGGGAAACGTGTTCAAATGTGTCTCAGTTTTCGTCCCATGGTACTCGGGTGCAACATTCCAGACGCTTTACTAACACTCTCCCCACTTGGAGAGTCAGTGCCTTTAACCTCCTGTTTGGCCCAGTTTGCAATTTCTGCGGAAAATGAACAGGAATAGGGAGAACCAATGAGAGACTAGCTGGAGGTGTCTGGATGGGCAAATTTAACTCTCATTTCCCACCAGGAAGAGGAATTAATCAAAGGCTCAGCGTGCCATGCCGGAACCACACTAGGGCCTGAAGCAATCCTGCGGTGTTGCGGCCAGAGCACAAGATAGCGAGTTGAAGAAAGGAGCTCAGGGGCCCTGTAATTCACAAACCTGCAGAGTTATAAATGACAGCTATCGTCCAAAAATATATTGAAGTAAGGCTGCCAAGAGGACTTGAAAGCGGGGCAGAATTGCAGGAAACCGATTTCAGGAGGTAGACTGGAATTGCATGTAAAGCATAGGAAAAGAGGCAGAACGTCCACAATGATGCACTTGGTCAAAAAGGGCGTATGCGTTTTTTCCTGAATATATTCAGGAAAAAACGCATACGCCCTTTTTGGCCAACCAAGCAAGCTTGCAAAGGAAATCTGCACTACAATGAAGTCTCACTGCCCCCCGGTCAAAAGGGCCATCTGAAAAAAGTGTAAAATCCAGAAAGGCAGGACAGGCCATGGAGAACTGGGAGCCTTCTTATGCTGATGGGCGGGATGTAAATTGCCAACAGCCACTCTGGAGAAGTGTATGGTGTTTCCTGAAACATCTAAAAAACAAAGCAACAGAGCCTAAGGCACTTCCACTTATGGTCCTATAGATTAGGGAAATTAAAATCAAAAAGACAGAGCCACCCCAAAGTTTGGGACGGCTCTGTTTACAAGAACCTCGTTTATGGTACAAGTTCAATATCGCAGAAAGCGAAAAATGGATAAAGAAGTTGTGGTACTTACGTACAATGCAATATCACTCAGCAATGAAATCTATGTCATCAGGCCAGTAGCAGGATAATGAGTGGATTCAGGTACGATGATTCTAAGTGAAATAAGTCACACAGAAAAAGAAACATCATAAGGTATCACTAATACACGGAATGTAAACTTGGCTACACAGGAACTGAATTACAAAACAGAATAGGGTCTCAAATGTAGAAAACCAACTTATGCTTGCTTAAGGGGAAAGGTGAGTGGGGTGCTGCATAAAACCAGAGATTGAAATTTGCACAGATACCTTTCCATAAGCCAAATATGTAATAGACAAGAGCTACTGCTTGCTCAACGAAGTGGACTCAACACCCCATATTAAACGCCTAAGAATATACCTGACTAGTAAGAATCTTAAAACCTATGGATTTATATGTCTCCGAAAGAGAATCAAGCGTGTGTACAGCGGCATAAACGCAGCAGTGATAGGATTGGTGAGGTTCGGTGAGCAAATGCAGACCCTTTGAAGTCATATTGCATGGTACCCATTCCATGGGTCTCAACTCTCCAGGTTTAAGGGATTCTTCCTTCAGCTAAAACATGCATGTGGAACCCAGAGTATGATCCACCGTGTGATCGGGAAACGTGTTCAAATGTGTCTCAGTTTTCGTCCCCTGGTACTCGGGTGCAACATTCCAGACGCTTTACTAACACTCTCCCCACTTGGAGAGTCAGTGCCTTTAACCTCCTGTTTGGCCCAGTTTGCAATTTCTGCGGAAAATGAACAGGAATAGGGAGAACCAATGAGAGACTAGCTGGAGGTGTCTGGACGGGCAAATTTAACTCTCATTTCCCACCAGGAAGAGGAATTAACCAAAGGCTCAACGAGCAATGCCGGAACCACACTAGGGCCTGAAGCAATCCTGCGGTGTTGCGGCCAGCTCACAAGAAAGCGAGTTGAAGAAAGGAGCTCAGGGGCACTGTAATTCACAAACCTGCAGAGTTATAAATGACAGCTATCGTCCAAAAATATATTGAAGTAAGGCTGCCAAGAGGACTTGAAAGCGGGGCAGAATTGCAGGAAACCGATTTCAGGAGGTAGACTGGAATTGCATGTAAAGCATAGGAAAAGAGGCAGAACGTCCACAATGATGCACTTGGTCAAAAAGGGCGTATGCGTTTTTTCCTGAATATATTCAGGAAAAAACGCATACGCCCTTTTTGGCCAAACAAGCAAGCTTGCAAAGGAAATCTGCACTACAATGAAGTCTCACTGCCCCCCGGTCAAAAGGGCCATCTGAAAAAAGTGTAAAATCCAGAAAGGCAGGACAGGCCATGGAGAACTGGGAGCCTTCTTATGCTGATGGGCGGGATGTAAATTGCCAACAGCCACTCTGGAGAAGTGTATGGTGTTTCCTGAAACATCTAAAAAACAAAGCAACAGAGCCTAAGGCACTTCCACTTATGGTCCTATAGATTAGGGAAATTAAAATCAAAAAGACACAGCCACCCCAAAGTTTGGGACGGCTCTGTTTACAAGAACCTCGTTTACGGTACAAGTTCAATATCGCAGAAAGCGAAAAATGGATAAAGAAGTTGTGGTACTTACGTACAATGCAATATCACTCAGCAATGAAATCTATGTCATCAGGCCAGTAGCAGGATAATGAGTGGATTCAGGTACGATGATTCTCAGTGAAATAAGTCACACAGAAAAAGAAACATCATAAGGTATCACTAATACACGGAATGTAAACTTGGCTACACAGGAACTGAATTACAAAACAGAATAGGGTCTCAAATGTAGAAAACCAACTTATGCTTGCTTAAGGGGAAAGGTGAGTGGGGTGCTGCATAAAACCAGAGATTGAAATTTGCACAGATACCTTTCCATAAGCCAAATATGTAATAGACAAGAGCTACTGCTTGCTCAACGAAGTGGACTCAACACCCCATATTAAACGCCTAAGAATATACCTGACTAGTAAGAATCTTAAAACCTATGGATTTATATGTCTCCGAAAGAGAATCAAGCGTGTGTACAGCGGCATAAACGCAGCAGTGATAGGATTGGTGAGGTTCGGTGAGCAAATGCAGACCCTTTGAAGTCATATTGCATGGTACCCATTCCATGGGTCTCAACTCTCCAGGTTTAAGGGACTCTTCCTTCAGCTAAAACATGCATGTGGAACCCAGAGTATGATCCACCGTGTGATCGGGAAACGTGTTCAAATGTGTCTCAGTTTTCGTCCCCTGGTACTCGGGTGCAACATTCCAGACGCTTTACTAACACTCTCCCCACTTGGAGAGTCAGTGCCTTTAACCTCCTGTTTGGCCCAGTTTGCAATTTCTGCGGAAAATGAACAGGAATAGGGAGAACCAATGAGAGACTAGCTGGAGGTGTCTGGACGGGCAAATTTAACTCTCATTTCCCACCAGGAAGAGGAATTAACCAAAGGCTCAACGAGCAATGCCGGAACCACACTAGGGCCTGAAGCAATACTGCGGTGTTGCGGCCAGCTCACAAGAAAGCGAGTTGAAGAAAGGAGCTCAGGGGCACTGTAATTCACAAACCTGCAGAGTTATAAATGACAGCTATCGTCCAAAAATATATTGAAGTAAGGCTGCCAAGAGGACTTGAAAGCGGGGCAGAATTGCAGGAAACCGATTTCAGGAGGTAGACTGGAATTGCATGTAAAGCATAGGAAAAGAGGCAGAACGTCCACAATGATGCACTTGGCCAAAAAGGGCGTATGCGTTTTTTCCTGAATATATTCAGGAAAAAACGCATACGCCCTTTTTGGCCAACCAAGCAAGCTTGCAAAGGAAATCTGCACTACAATGAAGTCTCACTGCCCCCCGGTCAAAAGGGCCATCTGAAAAAAGTGTAAAATCCAGAAAGGCAGGACAGGCCATGGAGAACTGGGAGCCTTCTTATGCTGATGGGCGGGATGTAAATTGCCAACAGCCACTCTGGAGAAGTGTATGGTGTTTCCTGAAACATCTAAAAAACAAAGCAACAGAGCCTAAGGCACTTCCACTTATGGTCCTATAGATTAGGGAAATTAAAATCAAAAAGACATAGCCAGCCCAAAGTTTGGGACAGCTCTGTTTACAAGAACCTCGTTTACGGTACAAGTTCAATATCGCAGAAAGCGAAAAATGGATAAAGAAGTTGTGGTACTTACGTACAATGCAATATCACTCAGCAATGAAATCTATGTCATCAGGCCAGTAGCAGCATAATGAGTGGATTCAGGTACGATGATTCTAAGTGAAATAAGTCACACAGAAAAAGAAACATCATAAGATATCACTACTACACGGAATGTAAACTTGGCTACACAGGAACTGAATTACAAAACAGAATAGGGTCTCAAATGCAGAAAACCAACTTATGCTTGCTTAAGGGGAAAGGTGAGTTGGGGTGCTGCATAAAACCAGAGATTGAAATTAGCACAGATACCTTTCCATAAGCCAAATATGTAATAGACAAGAGCTACTGCTTGCTCAACGAAGTGGACTCAACACCCCATATTAAACGCCTAAGAATATACCTGACTAGTAAGAATCTTAAAACCTATGGATTTATATGTCTCCGAAAGAGAATCAAGCGTGTGTACAGCGGCATAAACGCAGCAGTGATAGGATTGGTGAGGTTCGGTGAGCAAATGCAGACCCTTTGAAGTCATATTGCATGGTACCCATTCCATGGTTCTCAACTCTCCAGGTTTAAGGGATTCTTCCTTCAGCTAAAACATGCATGTGGAACCCACAGTATGATCCACCGTGTGATCGGGAAACGTGTTCAAATGTGTCTCAGTTTTCGTCCCCTGGTACTCGGGTGCAACATTCCAGACGCTTTACTAACACTCTCCCCACTTGGAGAGTCAGTGCCTTTAACCTCCTGTTTGGCCCAGTTTGCAATTTCTGCGGAAAATGAACAGGAATAGGGAGAACCAATGAGAGACTAGCTGGAGGTGTCTGGACGGGGAAATTTAACTCTCATTTCCCACCAGGAAGAGGAATTAACCAAAGGCTCAGTGAGCCATGCCGGAACCACACTAGGGCCTGAAGCAATCCTGCGGTGTTGCGGCCAGCTCACAAGAAAGCGAGTTGAAGAAAGGAGCTCAGGGGCCCTGTAATTCACAAACCTGCAGAGTTATAAATGACAGCTATCGTCCAAAAATATATTGAAGTAAGGCTGCCAAGAGGACTTGAAAGCGGGGCAGAATTGCAGGAAACCGATTTCAGGAGGTAGACTGGAATTGCATGTAAAGCATAGGAAAAGAGGCAGAACGTCCACAGTGATGCACTTGGCCAAAAAGGGCGTATGCGTTTTTTCCTGAATATATTCAGGAAAAATCGCATACGCCCTTTTTGGCCAACCAAGCAAGCTTGCAAAGGAAATCTGCACTACAATGAAGTCTCACTGCCCCCCGGTCAAAAGGGCCATCTGAAAAAAGTGTAAAATCCAGAAAGGCAGGACAGGCCATGGAGAACTGGGAGCCTTCTTATGCTGATGGGCGGGATGTAAATTGCCAACAGCCACTCTGGAGAAGTGTATGGTGTTTCCTGAAACATCTAAAAAACAAAGCAACAGAGCCTAGGGCACTTCCACTTATGGTCCTATAGATTAGGGAAATTAAAATCAAAAAGACACAGCCACCCCAAAGTTTGGGACGGCTCTGTTTACAAGAACCTCGTTTACTGTACAAGGTCAATATCGCAGAAAGCGAAAAATGGATAAAGAAGTTGTGGTACTTACGTACAATGCAATATCACTCAGCAATGAAATCTATGTCATCAGGCCAGTAGCAGCATAATGAGTGGATTCAGGTACGATGATTCTAAGTGAAATAAGTCACACAGAAAAAGAAACATCATAAGGTATCACTAATACACGGAATGTAAACTTGGCTACACAGGAACTGAATTACAAAACAGAATAGGGTCTCAAATGTAGAAAACCAACTTATGCTTGCTTAAGGGGAAAGGTGAGTTGGGGTGCTGCATAAAACCAGAGATTGAAATTAGCACAGATACCTTTCCATAAGCCAAATATGTAATAGACAAGAGCTACTGCTTGCTCAACGAAGTGGACTCAACACCCCATATTAAACGCCTAAGAATATACCTGACTAGTAAGAATCTTAAAACCTATGGATTTATATGTCTCCGAAAGAGAATCAAGCGTGTGTACAGCGGCATAAACGCAGCAGTGATAGGATTGGTGAGGTTCGGTGAGCAAATGCAGACCCTTTGAAGTCATATTGCATGGTACCCATTCCATGGTTCTCAACTCTCCATGTTTAAGGGATTCTTCCTTCAGCTAAAACATGCATGTGGAACCCAGAGTATGATCCACCGTGTGATCGGGAAACGTGTTCAAATGTGTCTCAGTTTTCGTCCCCTGGTACTCGGGTGCAACATTCCAGACGCTTTACTAACACTCTCCCCACTTGGAGAGTCAGTGCCTTTAACCTCCTGTTTGGCCCAGTTTGCAATTTCTGCGGAAAATGAACAGGAATAGGGAGAACCAATGAGAGACTAGCTGGAGGTGTCTGGACGGGCAAATTTAACTCTCATTTCCCACGAAGAAGAGGAATTAACCAAAGGCTCAGCGAGCCATGCCGGAACCACACTAGGGCCTGAAGCAATCCTGCGGTGTTGCGGCCAGCTCACAAGAAAGCGAGTTGAAGAAAGGAGCTCAGGGGCACTGTAATTCACAAACCTGCAGAGTTATAAATGACAGCTATCGTCCAAAAATATATTGAAGTAAGGCTGCCAAGAGGACTTGAAAGCGGGGCAGAATTGCAGGAAACCGATTTCAGGAGGTAGACTGGAATTGCATGTAAAGCATAGGAAAAGAGGCAGAACGTCCACAGTGATGCACTTGGCCAAAAAGGGCGTATGCGTTTTTTCCTGAATATATTCAGGAAAAAACGCATACGCCCTTTTTGGCCAACCAAGCAAGCTTGCAAAGGAAATGTGCACTACAATGAAGTCTCACTGCCCCCCGGTCAAAAGGGCCATCTGAAAAAAGTGTAAAATCCAGAAAGGCAGGACAGACCATGGAGAACTGGGAGCCTTCTTATGCTGACGGGCGAGATGTAAATTGCCAACAGCCACTCTGGAGAAGTGTATGGTGTTTCCTGAAACATCTAAAAAACAAAGCAACAGAGCCTAAGGCACTTCCATTTATGGTCCTATAGATTAGGGAAATTAAAATCAAAAAGACACAGCCACCCCAAAGTTTGGGACGGCTCTGTTTACAAGAACCTCGTTTACGGTACAAGTTCAATATCGCAGAAAGCGAAAAATGGATAAAGAAGTTGTGGTACTTACGTACAATGGAATATCACTCAGCAATGAAATCTATGTCATCAGGCCAGTAGCAGCATAATGAGTGGATTCAGGTACGATGATTCTAAGTGAAATAAGTCACACAGAAAAAGAAACATCATAAGGTATCACTAATACACGGAATGTAAACTTGGCTACACAGGAACTGAATTACAAAACAGAATAGGGTCTCAAATGTAGAAAACCAACTTATGCTTGCTTAAGGGGAAAGGTGAGTTGGGGTGCTGCATAAAACCAGAGATTGAAATTAGCACAGATACCTTTCCATAAGCCAAATATGTAATAGACAAGAGCTACTGCTTGCTCAACGAAGTGGACTCAACACCCCATATTAAACGCCTAAGAATATACCTGACTAGTAAGAATCTTAAAACCTATGGATTTATATGTCTCCGAAAGAGAATCAAGCGTGTGTACAGCGGCATAAACGCAGCAGTGATAGGATTGGTGAGGTTCGGTGAGCAAATGCAGACCCTTTGAAGTCATATTGCATGGTACCCATTCCATGGTTCTCAACTCTCCAGGTTTAAGGGATTCTTCCTTCAGCTAAAACATGCATGTGGAACCCAGAGTATGATCCACCGTGTGATCGGGAAACGTGTTCAAATGTGTCTCAGTTTTCGTCCCCTGGTACTCGGGTGCAACATTCCAGACGCTTTACTAACACTCTCCCCACTTGGAGAGTCAGTGCCTTTAACCTCCTGTTTGGCCCAGTTTGCAATTTCTGCGGAAAATGAACAGGAATAGGGAGAACCAATGAGAGACTAGCTGGAGGTGTCTGGACGGGCAAATTTAACTCTCATTTCCCACGAAGAAGAGGAATTAACCAAAGGCTCAGCGAGCCATGCCGGAACCACACTAGGGCCTGAAGCAATCCTGCGGTGTTGCGGCCAGCTCACAAGAAAGCGAGTTGAAGAAAGGAGCTCAGGGGCACTGTAATTCACAAACCTGCAGAGTTATAAATGACAGCTATCGTCCAAAAATATATTGAAGTAAGGCTGCCAAGAGGACTTGAAAGCGGGGCAGAATTGCAGGAAACCGATTTCAGGAGGTAGACTGGAATTGCATGTAAAGCATAGGAAAAGAGGCAGAACGTCCACAGTGATGCACTTGGCCAAAAAGGGCGTATGCGTTTTTTCCTGAATATATTCAGGAAAAAACGCATACGCCCTTTTTGGCCAACCAAGCAAGCTTGCAAAGGAAATGTGCACTACAATGAAGTCTCACTGCCCCACGGTCAAAAGGGCCATCTGAAAAAAGTGTAAAATCCAGAAAGGCAGGACAGGCCATGGAGAACTGGGAGCCTTCTTATGCTGACGGGCGAGATGTAAATTGCCAACAGCCACTCTGGAGAAGTGTATGGTGTTTCCTGAAACATCTAAAAAACAAAGCAACAGAGCCTAAGGCACTTCCATTTATGGTCCTATAGATTAGGGAAATTAAAATCAAAAAGACACAGCCACCCCAAAGTTTGGGACGGCTCTGTTTACAAGAACCTCGTTTACGGTACAAGTTCAATATCGCAGAAAGCGAAAAATGGATAAAGAAGTTGTGGTACTTACGTACAATGGAATATCACTCAGCAATGAAATCTATGTCATCAGGCCAGTAGCAGCATAATGAGTGGATTCAGGTACGATGATTCTAAGTGAAATAAGTCACACAGAAAAAGAAACATCATAAGGTATCACTAATACACGGAATGTAAACTTGGCTACACAGGAACTGAATTACAAAACAGAATAGGGTCTCAAATGTAGAAAACCAACTTATGCTTGCTTAAGGGGAAAGGTGAGTTGGGGTGCTGCATAAAACCAGAGATTGAAATTAGCACAGATACCTTTCCATAAGCCAAATATGTAATAGACAAGAGCTACTGCTTGCTCAACGAAGTGGACTCAACACCCCATATTAAACGCCTAAGAATATACCTGACTAGTAAGAATCTTAAAACCTATGGATTTATATGTCTCCGAAAGAGAATCAAGCGTGTGTACAGCGGCATAAACGCAGCAGTGATAGGATTGGTGAGGTTCGGTGAGCAAATGCAGACCCTTTGAAGTCATATTGCATGGTACCCATTCCATGGTTCTCAACTCTCCAGGTTTAAGGGATTCTTCCTTCAGCTAAAACATGCATGTGGAACCCAGAGTATGATCCACCGTGTGATCGGGAAACGTGTTCAAATGTGTCTCAGTTTTCGTCCCCTGGTACTCGGGTGCAACATTCCAGACGCTTTACTAACACTCTCCCCACTTGGAGAGTCAGTGCCTTTAACCTCCTGTTTGGCCCAGTTTGCAATTTCTGCGGAAAATGAACAGGAATAGGGAGAACCAATGAGAGACTAGCTGGAGGTGTCTGGACGGGCAAATTTAACTCTCATTTCCCACCAGGAAGAGGAATTAACCAAAGGTTCAGCGAGCCATGCCGGAACCACACTAGGGCCTGAAGCAATCCTGCGGTGTTGCGGCCAGCTCACAAGATAGCGAGTTGAAGAAAGGAGCTCAGGGGCCCTGTAATTCACAAACCTGCAGAGTTATAAATGACAGCTATCGTCCAAAAATATATTGAAGTAAGGCTGCCAAGAGGACTTGAAAGCGGGGCAGAATTGCAGGAAACCGATTTCAGGAGGTAGACTGGAATTGCATGTAAAGCATAGGAAAAGAGGCAGAACGTCCACAGTGATGCACTTGGCCAAAAAGGGCGTATGCGTTTTTTCCTGAATATATTCAGGAAAAAACGCATACGCCCTTTTTGGCCAACCAAGCAAGCTTGCAAAGGAAATCTGCACTACAATGAAGTCTCACTGCCCCCCGGTCAAAAGGACCATCTGAAAAAAGTGTAAAATCCAGAAAGGCAGGACAGGCCATGGAGAACTGGGAGCCTTCTTATGCTGATGGGCGGGATGTAAATTGCCAACAGCCACTCTGGAGAAGTGTATGGTGTTTCCTGAAACATCTAAAAAACAAAGCAACAGAGCCTAAGGCACTTCCACTTATGGTCCTATAGATTAGGGAAATTAAAATCAAAAAGACACAGCCACCCCAAAGTTTGGGACGGCTCTGTTTACAAGAACCTCGTTTACGGTACAAGTTCAATATCGCAGAAAGCGAAAAATGGATAAAGAAGTTGTGGTACTTACGTACAATGCAATATCACTCAGCAATGAAATCTATGTCATCAGGCCAGTAGCAGCATAATGAGTGGATTCAGGTACGATGATTCTAAGTGAAATAAGTCACACAGAAAAAGAAACATCATAAGGTATCACTAATACACGGAATGTAAACTTGGCTACACAGGAACTGAATTACAAAACAGAATAGGGTCTCAAATGTAGAAAACCAACTTATGCTTGCTTAAGGGGAAAGGTGAGTTGGGGTGCTGCATAAAACCAGAGATTGAAATTAGCACAGATACCTTTCCATAAGCCAAATATGTAATAGACAAGAGCTACTGCTTGCTCAACGAAGTGGACTCAACACCCCATATTAAACGCCTAAGAATATACCTGACTAGTAAGAATCTTAAAACCTATGGACTTATATGTCTCCGAAAGAGAATCAAGCGTGTGTACAGCAGCATAAACGCAGCAGTGATAGGATTGGTGAGGTTCGGTGAGCAAATGCAGACCCTTTGAAGTCATATTGCATGGTACCCATTCCATGGTTCTCAACTCTCCAGGTTTAAGGGATTCTTCCTTCAGCTAAAACATGCATGTGGAACCCAGAGTATGATCCACCGTGTGATCAGGAAACGTGTTCAAATGTGTCTCAGTTTTCGTCCCCTGGTACTCGGGTGCAACATTCCAGACGCTTTACTAACACTCTCCCCACTTGGAGAGTCAGTGCCTTTAACCTCCTGTTTGGCCCAGTTTGCAATTTCTGCGGAAAATGAACAGGAATAGGGAGAACCAATGAGAGACTAGCTGGAGGTGTCTGGACGGGGAAATTTAACTCTCATTTCCCACCACGAAGAGGAATTAACCAAAGGCTCAGCGAGCCATGCCGGAACCACACTAGGGCCTGAAGCAATCCTGCGGTGTTGCGGCCAGCTCACAAGAAAGCGAGTTGAAGAAAGGAGCTCAGGGGCCCTGTAATTCACAAACCTGCAGAGTTATAAATGACAGCTATCGTCCAAAAATATATTGAAGTAAGGCTGCCAAGAGGACTTGAAAGCGGGGCAGAATTGCAGGAAACCGATTTCAGGAGGTAGACTGGAATTGCATGTAAAGCATAGGAAAAGAGGCAGAACGTCCACAGTGATGCACTTGGCCAAAAAGGGCGTATGCGTTTTTTCCTGAATATATTCAGGAAAAAACGCATACGCCCTTTTTGGCCAACCAAGCAAGCTTGCAAAGGAAATCTGCACTACAATGAAGTCTCACTGCCCCCCGGTCAAAAGGGCCATCTGAAAAAAGTGTAAAATCCAGAAAGGCAGGACAGGCCATGGAGAACTGGGAGCCTTCTTATGCTGATGGGCGGGATGTAAATTGCCAACAGCCACTCTGGAGAAGTGTATGGTGTTTCCTGAAACATCTAAAAAACAAAGCAACAGAGCCTAAGGCACTTCCACTTATGGTCCTATAGATTAGGGAAATTAAAATCAAAAAGACACAGCCACCCCAAAGTTTGGGACGGCTCTGTTTACAAGAACCTCGTTTACGGTACAAGGTCAATATCGCAGAAAGCGAGAAATGGATAAAGAAGTTGTGGTACTTACGTACAATGCAATATCACTCAGCAATGAAATCTATGTCATCAGGCCAGTAGCAGCATAATGAGTGGATTCAGGTACGATGATTCTAAGTGAAATAAGTCACACAGAAAAAGAAACATCATAAGGTATCACTAATACACGGAATGTAAACTTGGCTACACAGGAACTGAATTACAAAACAGAATAGGGTCTCAAATGTAGAAAACCAACTTATGCTTGCTTAAGGGGAAAGGTGAGTTGGGGTGCTGCATAAAACCAGAGATTGAAATTAGCACAGATACCTTTCCATAAGCCAAATATGTAATAGACAAGAGCTACTGCTTGCTCAACGAAGTGGACTCAACACCCCATATTAAACGCCTAAGAATATACCTGACTAGTAAGAATCTTAAAACCTATGGATTTATATGTCTCCGAAAGAGAATCAAGCGTGTGTACAGCGGCATAAACGCAGCAGTGATAGGATTGGTGAGGTTCGGTGAGCAAATGCAGACCCTTTGAAGTCATATTGCATGGTACCCATTCCATGGTTCTCAACTCTCCAGGTTTAAGGGATTCTTCCTTCAGCTAAAACATGCATGTGGAACCCAGAGTATGATCCACCGTGTGATCGGGAAACGTGTTCAAATGTGTCTCAGTTTTCGTCCCCTGGTACTCGGGTGCAACATTCCAGACGCTTTACTAACACTCTCCCCACTTGGAGAGTCAGTGCCTTTAACCTCCTGTTTGGCCCAGTTTGCAATTTCTGCGGAAAAGGAACAGGAATAGGGAGAACCAATGAGAGACTAGCTGGAGGTGTCTGGACGGGCAAATTTAACTCTCATTTCCCACCAGGAAGAGGAATTAACCAAAGGCTCAGCGTGCCATGCCGGAACCACACTAGGGCCTGAAGCAATCCTGCGGTGTTGCGGCCAGCTCACAATATAGCGAGTTGAAGAAAGGAGCTCAGGGGCCCTGTAATTCACAAACGTGCAGAGTTATAAATGACAGCTATCGTCCAAAAATATATTGAAGTAAGGCTGCCAAGAGGACTTGAAAGCGGGGCAGAATTGCAGGAAACTGATTTCAGGAGTTGGACTGGAATTGCATGTAAAGCATAGGAAAAGGGGTAGAATATCCACAATGATGCACTTGGCCAAAAAGGGCGTATGCGTTTTTTCCTGAATATATTCAGGAAAAAACGCATACGCCCTTTTTGGCCAACCAAGCAAGCTTGCAAAAGGAACTCTACACTACAATGAAGTCTCACTGCCCCCCGGTCAAAAGGGCCATCTGAAAAAAGTGTAAAATCCAGAAAGGCAGGACAGGCCATGGAGAACTGGGAGCCTTCTTATGCTGATGGGCGGGATGTAAATTGCCAACAGCCACTCTGGAGAAGTGTATGGTGTTTCCTGAAGCATCAAAAAAGAAAGCAACAGAGCCTAGGGCACTTCCACTTATGGTCCTATAGCTTAGGGAAATTAAAATCAAAAAGACACAGCCACCCCAAAGTTTGGGACGGCTCTGTTTACAAGAACCTCGTTTATGGTACAAGTTCAATATCGCAGAAAGCGAAAAATGGATAAAGAAGTTGTGGTACTTACGTACAATGCAATATCACTCAGCAATGAAATCTATGTCATCAGGCCAGTAGCAGCATAATGAGTGGATTCAGGTACGATGATTCTAAGTGAAATAAGTCACACAGAAAAAGAAACATCATAAGGTATCACTAATACACGGAATGTAAACTTGGCTACACAGGAACTGAATTACAAAACAGAATAGGGTCTCAAATGTAGAAAACCAACTTATGCTTGCTTAAGGGGAAAGGTGAGTTGGGGTGCTGCATAAAACCAGAGATTGAAATTAGCACAGATACCTTTCCATAAGCCAAATATGTAATAGACAAGAGCTACTGCTTGCTCAACGAAGTGGACTCAACACCCCATATTAAACGCCTAAGAATATACCTGACTAGTAAGAATCTTAAAACCTATGGATTTATATGTCTCCGAAAGAGAATCAAGCGTGTGTACAGCGGCATAAACGCAGCAGTGATAGGATTGGTGAGGTTCGGTGAGCAAATGCAGACCCTTTGAAGTCATATTGCATGGTACCCATTCCATGGTTCTCAACTCTCCAGGTTTAAGGGATTCTTCCTTCAGCTAAAACATGCATGTGGAACCCAGAGTATGATCCACCGTGTGATCAGGAAACGTGTTCAAATGTGTCTCAGTTTTCGTCCCCTGGTACTCGGGTGCAACATTCCAGACGCTTTACTATCACTCTCCCCACTTGGAGAGTCAGTGCCTTTAACCTCCTGTTTGGCCCAGTTTGCAATTTCTGCGGAAAATGAACAGGAATAGGGAGAACCAATGAGAGACTAGCTGGAGGTGTCTGGACGGGCAAATTTAACTCGCATTTCCCACCAACAAGAGGAATTAACCAAAGGCTCAGCGAGCCATGCCGGAACCACACTAGGGCCTGAAGCAATCCTGTGGTGTTGCGGCCAGCTCACAAGAAAACGAGTTGAAGAAAGGAGCTCAGGGGCACTGTAATTCACAAACCTGCAGAGTTATAAATGACAGCTATCGTCCAAAAATATATTGAAGTAAGGCTGCCAAGAGGACTTGAAAGCGGGGCAGAATTGCAGGAAACCGATTTCAGGAGGTAGACTGGAATTGCATGTAAAGCATAGGAAAAGAGGTAGAACGTCCACAGTGATGCACTTGGCCAAAAAGGGCGTATGCGTTTTTTCCTGAATATATTCAGGAAAAAACGCATACGCCCTTTTTGGCCAACCAAGCAAGCTTGCAAAGGAAATCTGCACTACAATGAAGTCTCACTGCCCCCGGGTCAAAAGGGCCATCTGAAAAAAGTGTAAAATCCAGAAAGGCAGGACAGGCCATGGAGAACTGGGAGCCTTCTTATGCTGATGGGCGGGATGTAAATTGCCAACAGCCACTCTGGAGAAGTGTATGGTGTTTCCTGAAACATCTAAAAAACAAAGCAACAGAGCCTAAGGCACTTCCACTTATGGTCCTATAGATTAGGGAAATTAAAATCAAAAAGACACAGCCACCCCAAAGTTTGGGATGGCTCTGTTTACAAGAACCTCGTTTACGGTACAAGTTCAATATCGCAGAAAGCGAAAAATGGATAAAGAAGTTGTGGTACTTACGTACAATGCAATATCACTCAGCAATGAAATCTATGTCATCAGGCCAGTAGCAGCATAATGAGTGGATTCAGGTACGATGATTCTAAGTGAAATAAGTCACACAGAAAAAGAAACATCATAAGGTATCACTAATACACGGAATGTAAACTTGGCTACACAGGAACTGAATTACAAAACAGAATAGGGTCTCAAATGTAGAAAACCAACTTATGCTTGCTTAAGGGGAAAGGTGAGTTGGGGTGCTGCATAAAACCAGAGATTGAAATTAGCACAGATACCTTTCCATAAGCCAAATATGTAATAGACAAGAGCTACTGCTTGCTCAACGAAGTGGACTCAACACCCCATATTAAACGCCTAAGAATATACCTGACTAGTAAGAATCTTAAAACCTATGGATTTATATGTCTCCGAAAGAGAATCAAGCGTGTGTACAGCGGCATAAACGCAGCAGTGATAGGATTGGTGAGGTTCGGTGAGCAAATGCAGACCCTTTGAAGTCATATTGCATGGTACCCATTCCATGGTTCTCAACTCTCCAGGTTTAAGGGATTCTTCCTTCAGCTAAAACATGCATGTGGAACCCAGAGTATGATCCACCGTGTGATCGGGAAACGTGTTCAAATGTGTCTCAGTTTTCGTCCCCTGGTACTCGGGTGCAACATTCCAGACGCTTTACTAACACTCTCCCCACTTGGAGAGTCAGTGCCTTTAACCTCCTGTTTGGCCCAGTTTGCAATTTCTGCGGAAAATGAACAGGAATAGGGAGAACCAATGAGAGACTAGCTGGAGGTGTCTGGACGGGCAAATTTAACTCGCATTTCCCACCAAGAAGAGGAATTAACCAAAGGCTCAGCGTGCGAAGCCGGAACCACACTAGGGCCTGAAGCAATCCTGCGGTGTTGCGGCCAGCTCACAAGATAGCGAGTTGAAGAAAGGAGCTCAGGGGCCCTGTAATTCACAAACCTGCAGAGTTATAAATGACAGCTATCGTCCAAAAATATACTGAAGTAAGGCTGCCAAGAGGACTTGAAAGCGGGGCAGAATTGCAGGAAACCGATTTCAGGAGGTAGACTGGAATTGCATGTAAAGCATAGGAAAAGAGGCAGAACATCCACAATGATGCACTTGGCCAAAAAGGGCGCATGCGTTTTTTCCTGAATATATTCAGGAAAAAACGCATGCGCCCTTTTTGGCCAACCAAGCAAGCTTGCAAAGGAAATCTGCACTACAATGAAGTCTCACTGCCCCCTGGTCAAAAGGGCCATCTGAAAAAAGTGTAAAAATCAGAAAGGCAGGACAGGCCAAGGAGAACTGGGAGCCTTCTTATGCTGATGGGCGGGATGTAAATTGCCAACAGCCACTCTGGAGAAGTGTATGGTGTTTCCTGAAACATCTAAAAAACAAAGCAACAGAGCCTAGGGCACTTCCACTTATGGTCCTATAGCTTAGGGAAATTAAAATCAAAAAGACACAGCCACCCCAAAGTTTGGGACGGCTCTGTTTACAAGAACCTCCTTTACGGTACAAGGTCAATATCGCAGAAAGCGAAAAATGGATAAAGAAGTTGTGGTACTTACGTACAAGGCAATATCACTCAGCAATGAAATCTATGTCATCAGGCCAGTAGCAGCATAATGAGCGGATTCAGGTACGATGATTCTAAGTGAAATAAGTCACACAGAAAAAGAAACATCATTAGATATCACTAATATACGGAATGTAAACTTGGCTACACAGGAACTGAATTACAAAACAGAACAGTGTCTCAAATGTAGAAAACCAACATATGCTTGCTTAAGGGGAAAGGTGAGTTGGGGTGCTGCATAAAACCAGAGATTGAAATTAACACAGATACCTTTCCATAAGCCAAATATGTAATAGACAAGAGCTACTGCTTGCTCAATGAAGTGGACTCAACACCCCATATTAAACGCCTAAGAATATACCTGACTAATAAGAATCTTAAAACCTATGGATTTATATGTCTCCGAAAGAGAATCAAGCGTGTGTACAGCGGCATAAACGCAGCAGTGATAGGATTGGTGAGGTTCGGTGAGCAAATGCAGACCCTTTGAAGTCATATTGCATGGTACCCATTCCATGGTTCTCAACTCTCCAGGTTTAAGGGATTCTTCCTTCAGCTAAAACATGCATGTGGAACCCACAGTATGATCCACCGTGTGATCGGGAAACGTGTTCAAATGTGTCTCAGTTTTCGTCCCCTGGTACTCGGGTGCAACATTCCAGACGCTTTACTAACACTCTCCCCACTTGGAGAGTCAGTGACTTTAAACTCCTGTTTGGCCCAGTTTGCAATTTCTGAGGAAAATGTACAGGAATAGGGAGAACCAATGAGAGACTAGCTGGAGGTGTCTGGACGGGCAAATTTAACTCTCATTTCCCACCAGGAAGAGGAATTAACCAAAGGCTCAGCGAGCCATGCCGGAACCACACTAGGGCCTGAAGCAATCCTACGGTGTTGCGGCCAGCTCACAAGAAAGCGAGTTGAAGAAAGGAGCTCAGGGGCCCGGTAATTCACAAACCTGCAGAGTTATAAATGACAGCTATCGTCCAAAAATATATTGAAGTAAGGCTGCCAAGAGGACTTGAAAGCGGGGCAGAATTGCAGGAAACCGATTTCAGGAGGTAGACTGGAATTGCATGTAAAGCATAGGAAAAGAGGCAGAACGTCCACAATGATGCACTTGGCCAAAAAGGGCGTATGCGTTTTTTCCTGAATATATTCAGGAAAAAACGCATACGCCCTTTTTGGCCAACCAAGCAAGCTTGCAAAGGAAATCTGCACTACAATGAAGTCTCACTGCCCCCAGGTCAAAAGGGCCATCTGAAAAAAGTGTAAAATCCAGAAAGGCAGGACAGGCCATGGAGAACTGGGAGCCTTCTTATGCTGATGGGCGGGATGTAAATTGCCAACAGCCACTCTGGAGAAGTGTATGGTGTTTCCTGAAACATCAAAAAACAAAGCAACAGAGCCTAGGGCACTTCCACTTATGGTCCTATAGATTAGGGAAATTAAAATCAAAAAGACACAGCCACCCCAAAGTTTGGGATGGCTCTGTTTACAAGAACCTCGTTTACGGTACAAGTTCAATATCGCAGAAAGCGAAAAATGGATAAAGAAGTTGTGGTACTTACGTACAATGCAATATCACTCAGCAATGAAATCTATGTCATCAGGCCAGTAGCAGCATAATGAGTGGATTCAGGTACGATGATTCTAAGTGAAATAAGTCACACAGAAAAAGAAACATCATAAGGTATCACTAATACACGGAATGTAAACTTGGCTACACAGGAACTGAATTACAAAACAGAATAGGGTCTCAAATGTAGAAAACCAACTTAGGCTTGCTTAAGGGGAAAGGTGAGTTGGGGTGCTGCATAAAACCAGAGATTGAAATTAGCACAGATACCTTTCCATAAGCCAAATATGTAATAGACAAGAGCTACTGCTTGCTCAACGAAGTGGACTCAACACCCCATATTAAACGCCTAAGAATATACCTGACTAGTAAGAATCTTAAAACCTATGGATTTATATGTCTCCGAAAGAGAATCAAGCGTGTGTACAGCGGCATAAACGCAGCAGTGATAGGATTGGTGAGGTTCGGTGAGCAAATGCAGACCCTTTGAAGTCATATTGCATGGTACCCATTCCATGGTTCTCAACTCTCCAGGTTTAAGGGATTCTTCCTTCAGCTAAAACATGCATGTGGAACCCAGAGTATGATCCACCGTGTGATCGGGAAACGTGTTCAAATGTGTCTCAGTTTTCGTCCCCTGGTACTCGGGTGCAACATTCCAGACGCTTTACTAACACTCTCCCCACTTGGAGAGTCAGTGCCTTTAACCTCCTGTTTGGCCCAGTTTGCAATTTCTGCGGAAAATGAACAGGAATAGGGAGAACCAATGAGAGACTAGCTGGAGGTGTCTGGACGGGCAAATTTAACTCGCATTTCCCACCAAGAAGAGGAATTAACCAAAGGCTCAGCGTGCGAAGCCGGAACCACACTAGGGCCTGAAGCAATCCTGCGGTGTTGCGGCCAGCTCACAAGATAGCGAGTTGAAGAAAGGAGCTCAGGGGCCCTGTAATTCACAAACCTGCAGAGTTATAAATGACAGCTATCGTCCAAAAATATACTGAAGTAAGGCTGCCAAGAGGACTTGAAAGCGGGGCAGAATTGCAGGAAACCGATTTCAGGAGGTAGACTGGAATTGCATGTAAAGCATAGGAAAAGAGGCAGAACATCCACAATGATGCACTTGGCCAAAAAGGGCGCATGCGTTTTTTCCTGAATATATTCAGGAAAAAACGCATGCGCCCTTTTTGGCCAACCAAGCAAGCTTGCAAAGGAAATCTGCACTACAATGAAGTCTCACTGCCCCCTGGTCAAAAGGGCCATCTGAAAAAAGTGTAAAAATCAGAAAGGCAGGACAGGCCAAGGAGAACTGGGAGCCTTCTTATGCTGATGGGCGGGATGTAAATTGCCAACAGCCACTCTGGAGAAGTGTATGGTGTTTCCTGAAACATCTAAAAAACAAAGCAACAGAGCCTAAGGCACTTCCACTTATGGTCCTATAGCTTAGGGAAATTAAAATCAAAAAGACACAGCCACCCCAAAGTTTGGGACGGCTCTGTTTACAAGAACCTCGTTTACGGTACAAGTTCAATATCGCAGAAAGCGAAAAATGGATAAAGAAGTTGTGGTACTTACGTACAATGCAATATCACTCAGCAATGAAATCTATGTCATCAGGCCAGTAGCAGCATAATGAGTGGATTCATGAACGATGATTCTAAGTGAAATAAGGCACACAGAAAAAGAAACATCATAAGGTATCACTAATACACGGAATGTAAACTTGGCTACACAGGAACTGAATTACAAAACAGAATAGGGTCTCAAATGTAGAAAACCAACTTATGCTTGCTTAAGGGGAAAGGTGAGTTGGGGTGCTGCATAAAACCAGAGATTGAAATTAGCACAGATACCTTTCCATAAGCCAAATATGTAATAGACAAGAGCTACTGCTTGCTCAACGAAGTGGACTCAACACCCCATATTAAACGCCTAAGAATATACCTGACTAGTAAGAATGTTAAAACCTATGGATTTATATGTCTCCGAAAGTGAATCAAGCGTGTGTACAGCGGCATAAACGCAGCAGTGATAGGATTGGTGAGGTTCGGTGAGCAAATGCAGACCCTTTGAAGTCATATTGCATGGTACCCATTCCATGGTTCTCAACTCTCCAGGTTTAAGGGATTCTTCCTTCAGCTAAAACATGCATGTGGAACCCAGAGTATGATCCACCGTGTGATCGGGAAATGTGTTCAAATGTGTCTCAGTTTTCGTCCCCTGGTACTCGGGTGCAACATTCCAGACGCTTTACTAACACTCTCCCCACTTGGAGAGTCAGTGCCTTTAACCTCCTGTTTGGCCCAGTTTGCAATTTCTGCGGAAAATGAACAGGAATAGGGAGAACCAATGAGAGACTAGCTGGAGGTGTCTGGACGGGCAAATTTAACTCTCATTTCCCACCAAGAAGAGGAATTAACCAAAGGCTCAACGAGCCATGCCGGAACCACACTAGGGCCTGAAGCAATCCTGCGGTGTTGCGGCCAGCTCACAAGAAAGCGAGTTGAAGAAAGGAGCTCAGGGGCCCGGTAATTCACAAACCTGCAGAGTTATAAATGACAGCTATCGTCCAAAAATATATTGAAGTAAGGCTGCCAAGAGGACTTGAAAGCGGGGCAGAATTGCAGGAAACCGATTTCAGGAGGTAGACTGGAATTGCATGTAAAGCATACGAAAAGTGGCAGAACGTCCACAGTGATGCACTTGGCCAAAAAGGGCGTATGCGTTTTTCCTGAATATATTCAGGAAAAAACGCATACGCCCTTTTTGCCCAAACAAGCAAGCTTGCAAAGGAAATCTGCACTACAATGAAGTCTCACTGCCCCCCGGTCAGAAGGGCCATCTGAAAAAAGTGTAAAATCCAGAAAGGCAGGACAGGCCATGGAGAACTGGGAGCCTTCTTATGCTGATGGGCGGGATGTAAATTGCCAACAGCCACTCTGGAGAAGTGTATGGTGTTTCCTGAAACATCTAAAAAACAAAGCAACAGAGCCTAGGGCACTTCCACTTATGGTCCTATAGCTTAGGGAAATTAAAATCAAAAAGACACAGCCACCCCAAAGTTTGGGATGGCTCTGTTTACAAGAACCTCGTTTATGGTACAAGTTTAATATCGCAGAAAGCGAAAAATGGATAAAGAAGTTGTGGTACTTACGTACAATGCAATATCACTCAGTAATGAAATCTATGTCATCAGGCCAGTAGCAGCATAATGAGTGGATTCAGGTACGATGATTCTAAGTGAAATAAGTCACACAGAAAAAGAAACATCATAAGGTATCACTAATACACGGAATGTAAACTTGGCTACACAGGAACTGAATTACAAAACAGAATAGGGTCTCAAATGTAGAAAACCAACTTATGCTTGCTTAAGGGGAAAGGTGAGTTGGGGTGCTGCATAAAACCAGAGATTGAAATTAGCACAGATACCTTTCCATAAGCCAAATATGTAATAGACAAGAGCTACTGCTTGCTCAACGAAGTGGACTCAACACCCCATATTAAACGCCTAAGAATATACCTGACTAGTAAGAATCTTAAAACCTATGGATTTATATGTCTCCGAAAGAGAATCAAGCGTGTGTACAGCGGCATAAACGCAGCAGTGATAGGATTGGTGAGGTTCGGTGAGCAAATGCAGACCCTTTGAAGTCATATTGCATGGTACCCATTCCATGGTTCTCAACTCTCCAGGTTTAAGGGATTCTTCCTTCAGCTAAAACATGCATGTGGAACCCACAGTATGATCCACCGTGTGATCGGGAAACGTGTTCAAATGTGTCTCAGTTTTCGTCCCCTGGTACTCGGGTGCAACATTCCAGACGCTTTACTAACACTCTCCCCACTTGGAGAGTCAGTGCCTTTAACCTCCTGTTTGGCCCAGTTTGCAATTTCTGCGGAAAAGGAACAGGAATAGGGAGAACCAATGAGAGACTAGCTGGAGGTGTCTGGACGGACAAATTTAACTCTCATTTCCCACCAGGAAGAGGAATTAACCAAAGGCTCAACGAGCCATGCCGGAACCACACTAGGGCCTGAAGCAATCCTGCGGTGTTGCGGCCAGCTCACAAGAAAGCAAGTTGAAGAAAGGAGCTCAGGGGCCCTGTAATTCACAAACCTGCAGAGTTATAAATGACAGCTATCGTCCAAAAATATATTGAAGTAAGGCTGCCAAGAGGACTTGAAAGCGGGGCAGAATTGCAGGAAACCGATTTCAGGAGGTAGACTGGAATTGCATGTAAAGCATAGGAAAAGTGGCAGAACGTCCACAGTGATGCACTTGGCCAAAAAGGGCGTATGCGTTTTTTCCTGAATATATTCAGGAAAAAACGCATACGCCCTTTTTGGCCAACCAAGCAAGCTTGCAAAGGAAATCTGCACTACAATGAAGTCTCACTGCCCCCCAGTCAAAATGGCCATCTGAAAAAAGTGTAAAATCCAGAAAGGCAGGACAGGCCATGGAGAACTGGGAGCCTTCTTATGCTGATGGGCGGGATGTAAACTGCCAACAGCCACTCTGGAGAAGTGTATGGTGTTTCCTGAAACATCTAAAAAACAAAGCAACAGAGCCTAAGGCACTTCCACTTATGGTCCTATAGCTTAGGGAAATTAAAATCAAAAAGACACAGCCACCCCAAAGTTTGGGACGGCTCTGTTTACAAGAACCTCGTTTACGGTACAAGTTCAATATCGCAGAAAGCGAAAAATGGATAAAGAAGTTGTGGTACTTACGTACAATGCAATATCACTCAGCAATGAAATCTATGTCATCAGGCCAGTAGCAGCATAATGAGTGGATTCAGGAACGATGATTCTAAGTGAAATAAGGCACACAGAAAAAGAAACATCATAAGGTATCACTAATACACGGAATGTAAACTTGGCTACACAGGAACTGAATTACAAAACAGAATAGGGTCTCAAATGTAGAAAACCAACTTATGCTTGCTTCAGGGGAAAGGTGAGTTGGGGTGCTGCATAAAACCAGAGATTGAAATTAGCACAGATACCTTTCCATAAGCCAAATATGTAATAGACAAGAGCTACTGCTTGCTCAACGAAGTGGACTCAACACCCCATATTAAACGCCTAAGAATATACCTGACTAGTAAGAATCTTAAAACCTATGGATTTATATGTCTCCGAAAGTGAATCAAGCGTGTGTACAGCGGCATAAACGCAGCAGTGATAGGATTGGTGAGGTTCGGTGAGCAAATGCAGACCCTTTGAAGTCATATTGCATGGTACCCATTCCATGGTTCTCAACTCTCCAGGTTTAAGGGATTCTTCCTTCAGCTAAAACATGCATGTGGAACCCAGAGTATGATCCACCGTGTGATCGGGAAATGTGTTCAAATGTGTCTCAGTTTTCGTCCCCTGGTACTCGGGTGCAACATTCCAGACGCTTTACTAACACTCTCCCCACTTGGAGAGTCAGTGCCTTTAACCTCCTGTTTGGCCCAGTTTGCAATTTCTGCGGAAAATGAACAGGAATAGGGAGAACCAATGAGAGACTAGCTGGAGGTGTCTGGACGGGCAAATTTAACTCTCATTTCCCACCAAGAAGAGGAATTAACCAAAGGCTCAACGAGCCATGCCGGAACCACACTAGGGCCTGAAGCAATCCTGCGGTGTTGCGGCCAGCTCACAAGAAAGCGAGTTGAAGAAAGGAGCTCAGGGGCCCGGTAATTCACAAACCTGCAGAGTTATAAATGACAGCTATCGTCCAAAAATATATTGAAGTAAGGCTGCCAAGAGGACTTGAAAGCGGGGCAGAATTGCAGGAAACCGATTTCAGGAGGTAGACTGGAATTGCATGTAAAGCATACGAAAAGTGGCAGAACGTCCACAGTGATGCACTTGGCCAAAAAGGGCGTATGCGTTTTTTCCTGAATATATTCAGGAAAAAACGCATACGCCCTTTTTGCCCAAACAAGCAAGCTTGCAAAGGAAATCTGCACTACAATGAAGTCTCACTGCCCCCCGGTCAGAAGGGCCATCTGAAAAAAGTGTAAAATCCAGAAAGGCAGGACAGGCCATGGAGAACTGGGAGCCTTCTTATGCTGATGGGCGGGATGTAAATTGCCAACAGCCACTCTGGAGAAGTGTATGGTGTTTCCTGAAACATCTAAAAAACAAAGCAACAGAGCCTAGGGCACTTCCACTTATGGTCCTATAGCTTAGGGAAATTAAAATCAAAAAGACACAGCCACCCCAAAGTTTGGGATGGCTCTGTTTACAAGAACCTCGTTTATGGTACAAGTTTAATATCGCAGAAAGCGAAAAATGGATAAAGAAGTTGTGGTACTTACGTACAATGCAATATCACTCAGTAATGAAATCTATGTCATCAGGCCAGTAGCAGCATAATGAGTGGATTCAGGTACGATGATTCTAAGTGAAATAAGTCACACAGAAAAAGAAACATCATAAGGTATCACTAATACACGGAATGTAAACTTGGCTACACAGGAACTGAATTACAAAACAGAATAGGGTCTCAAATGTAGAAAACCAACTTATGCTTGCTTAAGGGGAAAGGTGAGTTGGGGTGCTGCATAAAACCAGAGATTGAAATTAGCACAGATACCTTTCCATAAGCCAAATATGTAATAGACAAGAGCTACTGCTTGCTCAACGAAGTGGACTCAACACCCCATATTAAACGCCTAAGAATATACCTGACTAGTAAGAATCTTAAAACCTATGGATTTATATGTCTCCGAAAGAGAATCAAGCGTGTGTACAGCGGCATAAACGCAGCAGTGATAGGATTGGTGAGGTTCGGTGAGCAAATGCAGACCCTTTGAAGTCATATTGCATGGTACCCATTCCATGGTTCTCAACTCTCCAGGTTTAAGGGATTCTTCCTTCAGCTAAAACATGCATGTGGAACCCACAGTATGATCCACCGTGTGATCGGGAAACGTGTTCAAATGTGTCTCAGTTTTCGTCCCCTGGTACTCGGGTGCAACATTCCAGACGCTTTACTAACACTCTCCCCACTTGGAGAGTCAGTGACTTTAAACTCCTGTTTGGCCCAGTTTGCAATTTCTGAGGAAAATGTACAGGAATAGGGAGAACCAATGAGAGACTAGCTGGAGGTGTCTGGATGGGCAAATTTAACTCTCATTTCCCACCAGGAAGAGGAATTAACCAAAGGCTCAGCGAGCCATGCCGGAACCACACTAGGGCCTGAAGCAATCCTGCGGTGTTGCGGCCAGCTCACAAGAAAGCGAGTTGAAGAAAGGAGCTCAGGGGCACTGTAATACACAAACCTGCAGAGTTATAAATGACAGCTATCGTCCAAAAATATATTGAAGTAAGGCTGCCAAGAGGACTTCAAAGCGGGGCAGAATTGCAGGAAACCGATTTCAGGAGGTAGACTGGAATTGCATGTAAAGCATAGGAAAAGAGGCAGAACGTCCACAATGATGCACTTGGCCAAAAAGGGCGTATGCGTTTTTTCCTGAATATATTCAGGAAAAAACGCATACGCCCTTTTTGGCCAACCAAGCAAGCTTGCAAAGGAAATGTGCACTACAATGAAGTCTCACTGCCCCCCGGTCAAAAGGGCCATCTGAAAAAAGTGTAAAATCCAGAAAGGCAGGACAGGCCATGGAGAACTGGGAGCCTTCTTATGCTGATGGGCGGGATGTAAATTGCCAACAGCCACTCTGGAGAAGTGTATGGTGTTTCCTGAAACATCAAAAAACAAAGCAACAGAGCCTAGGGCACTTCCACTTATGGTCCTATAGCTTAGGGAAATTAAAATCAAAAAGACACAGCCACCCCAAAGTTTGGGACGGCTCTGTTTACAAGAACCTCGTTTATGGTACAAGTTCAATATCGCAGAAAGCGAAAAATGGATAAAGAAGTTTTGGTACTTACGTACAATGCAATATCACTCAGCAATGAAATCTATGTCATCAGGCCAGTAGCAGCATAATGAGTGGATTCAGGTACGATGATTCTAAGTGAAATAAGTCACACAGAAAAAGAAACATCATAAGGTATCACTAATACACGGAATGTAAACTTGGCTACACAGGAACTGAATTACAAAACAGAATAGGGTCTCAAATGTAGAAAACCAACTTATGCTTGCTTAAGGGGAAAGGTGAGTTGGGGTGCTGCATAAAACCAGAGATTGAAATTAGCACAGATACCTTTCCATAAGCCAAATATGTAATAGACAAGAGCTACTGCTTGCTCAACGAAGTGGACTCAACACCCCATATTAAACGCCTAAGAATATACCTGACTAGTAAGAATCTTAAAACCTATGGATTTATATGTCTCCGAAAGAGAATCAAGCGTGTGTACAGCAGCATAAACGCAGCAGTGATAGGATTGGTGAGGTTCGGTGAGCAAATGCAGACCCTTTGAAGTCATATTGCATGGTACCCATTCCATGGTTCTCAACTCTCCAGGTTTAAGGGATTCTTCCTTCAGCTAAAACATGCATGTGGATCCCAGAGTATGATCCACCGTGTGATCGGGAAACGTGTTCAAATGTGTCTCAGTTTTCGTCCCCTGGTACTCGGGTGCAACATTCCAGATACGTTACTAACACTCTCCCCACTTGGAGAGTCAGTGCCTTTAACCTCCTGTTTGGCCCAGTTTGCAATTTCTGCGGAAAATGAACAGGAATAGGGAGAACCAATGAGAGACTAGCTGGAGGTGTCTGGACGGGCAAATTTAACTCTCATTTCTCACCAGGAAGAGGAATTAACCAAAGGCTCAACCAGCAATGCCGGAACCACACTAGGGCCTGAAGGAATCCTGCGGTGTTGCGGCCAGCTCACAAGAAAGCGAGTTGAAGAAAGGAGCTCTGGGGCCCTGTAATTCACAAACCTGCAGAGTTATAAATGACAGCTATCGTCCAAAAATATATTGAAGTAAGGCTGCCAAGAGGACTTGAAAGCGGGGCAGAATTGCAGGAAACCGATTTCAGGAGGTAGACTGGAATTGCATGTAAAGCATAGGAAAAGAGGCAGAACGTCCACAATGATGCACTTGGCCAAAAAGGGCGTATGCGTTTTTTCCTGAATATATTCAGGAAAAAACGCATACGCCCTTTTTGGCCAACCAAGCAAGCTTGCAAAGGAAATCTGCACTATAATGAAGTCTCACTGCCCCCCGGTCAAAAGGGCCATCTGAAAAAAGTGTAAAATCCAGAAAGGCAGGACAGGCCATGGAGAACTGGGAGCCTTCTTATGCTGATGGGCGGGATGTAAATTGCCAACAGCCACTCTGGAGAAGTGTATGGTGTTTCCTGAAACATCTAAAAAACAAAGCAACAGAGCCTAGGGTACTTCCACTTATGGTCCTATAGATTAGGGAAATTAAAATCAAAAATACATAGCCACCCCAAAGTTTGGGACAGCTCTGTTTACAAGAACCTCGTTTACGGTACAAGTTCAATATCGCAGAAAGCGAAAAATGGATAAAGAAGTTGTGGTACTTACGTACAATGCAATATCACTCAGCAATGAAATCTATGTCATCAGGCCAGTAGCAGCATAATGAGTGGATTCAGGTACGATGATTCTAAGTGAAATAAGTCACACAGAAAAAGAAACATCATAAGATATCACTACTACACGGAATGTAAACTTGGCTACACAGGAACTGAATTACAAAACAGTATAGGGTCTCAAATGCAGAAAACCAACTTATGCTTGCTTAAGGGGAAAGGTGAGTTGGGGTGCTGCATAAAACCAGAGATTGAAATTAGCACAGATACCTTTCCATAAGCCAAATATGTAATAGACAAGAGCTACTGCTTGCTCAATGAAGTGGACTCAACACCCCATATTAAACGCCTAAGAATATACCTGACTAGTAAGAATCTTAAAACCTATGGATTTATATGTCTCCGAAAGAGAATCAAGCGTGTGTACAGCGGCATAAACGCAGCAGTGATAGGATTGGTGAGGTTCGGTGAGCAAATGCAGACCCTTTGAAGTCATATTGCATGGTACCCATTCCATGGTTCTCAACTCTCCAGGTTTAAGGGATTCTTCCTTCAGCTAAAACATGCATGTGGAACCCAGAGTATGATCCACCGTGTGATCGGGAAACGTGTTCAAATGCGTCTCAGTTTTCGTCCCCTGGTACTCGGGTGCAACATTCCAGACGCTTTACTAACACTCTCCCCACTTGGAGAGTCAGTGCCTTTAACCTCCTGTTTGGCCCAGTTTGCAATTTCTGCGGAAAATGAACAGGAATAGGGAGAACCAATGAGAGACTAGCTGGAGGTGTCTGGACGGGCAAATTTAACTCTCATTTCCCACCAGGAAGAGGAATTAATCAAAGGCTCAGTGTGCCATGCTGGAACCACACTAGGGCCTGAAGCAATCCTGCGGTGTTGCGGCCACCTCACAAGATAGCGAGTTGAAGAAAGGAGCTCAGGGGCCCTGTAATTCACAAACCTGCAGAGTTCTAAATGACAGCTATCGTCCAAAAATATATTGAAGTAAGGCTGCCAAGAGGACTTGAAAGCGGGGCAGAATTGCAGGAAACCGATTTCAGGAGGTAGACTGGAATTGCATGTAAAGCATAGGAAAAGAGGCAGAACGTCCACAATGATGCACTTGGCCAAAAAGGGCGTATGCGTTTTTTCCTGAATATATTCAGGAAAAAACGCATACGCCCTTTTTGGCCAACCAAGCAAGCTTGCAAAGGAAATCTGCACTACAATGAAGTCTCACTGCCCCCGGTCAAAAGGGCCATCTGAAAAAAGTGTAAAATCCAGAAAGGCAGGACAGGCCATGGAGAACTGGGAGCCTTCTTATGCTGATGGGCGGGATGTAAATTGCCAACAGCCACTCTGAAGAAGTGTATGGTGTTTCCTGAAACATCTAAAAAACAAAGCAACAGAGCCTAAGGCACTTCCACTTATGGTCCTATAGATTAGGGAAATTAAAATCAAAAAGACACAGCCACCCCAAAGTTTGGGCCGGCTCTGTTTACAAGAACCTCGTTTACGGTACAAGTTCAATATCGCAGAAAGCGAAAAATGGATAAAGAAGTTGTGGTACTTACGTACAATTCAATATCACTCAGCAATGAAATCTATGTCATCAGGCCAGTAGCAGCATAATGAGTGGATTCAGGTACGATGATTCTAAGTGAAATAAGTCACACAGAAAAAGAAACATCATAAGGTATCACTAATACACGGAATGTAAACTTGGCTACACAGGAACTGAATTACAAAACAGAATAGGGTCTCAAATGTAGAAAACCAACTTATGCTTGCTTAAGGGGAAAGGTGAGTTGGGGTGCTGCATAAAACCAGAGATTGAAATTAGCACAGATACCTTTCCATAAGCCAAATATGTAATAGACAAGAGCTACTGCTTGCTCCACAAAGTGGACTCAACACCGCATATTAAATGCCAAGAATATACCTGACTAGTAAGAATCTTAAAACCTATGGATTTATATCTCTCCGAAAGAGAATCAAGCGTGTGTACAGCGGCATAAACGCAGCAGTGATAGGATTGGTGAGGTTCGGTGAGCAAATGCAGACTCTTTGAAGTCATATTGCATGGTACCCATTCCATGGTTCTCAACTCTCCAGGTTTAAGGGATTCTTCCTTCAGCTAAAACATGCATGTGGAACCGAGAGTATGATCCACCGTGTGATCGGGAAACGTGTTCAAATGCGTCTCAGTTTTCGTCCCCTGGTACTCGGGTGCAACATTCCAGACGCTTTACTAACACTCTCCCCACTTGGAGAGTCAGTGCCTTTAACCTCCTGTTTGGCCCAGTTTGCAATTTCTGCGGAAAATGAACAGGAATAGGGAGAACCAATGAGAGACTAGCTGGAGGTGTCTGGACGGGCAAATTTAACTCTCATTTCCCACCAGGAAGAGGAATTAACCAAAGGCTCAGCGTGCCATGCCGGAACCACACTAGGGCCTGAAGCAATCCTGCGGTGTTGCGGCCAGCTCACAAGAAAGCGAGTTGAAGAAAGGAGCTCAGGGGCCCTGTAATTCACAAACCTGCAGAGTTATAAATGACAGCTATCGTCCAAAAATATATTGAAGTAAGGCTGCCAAGAGGACTTGAAAGCGGGGCAGAATTGCAGGAAACCGATTTCAGGAGTTGGACTGGAATTGCATGTAAAGCATAGGAAAAGGGGCAGAACATCCACAATGATGCACTTGGCCAAAAAGGGCGTATGCGTTTTTTCCTGAATATATTCAGGAAAAAACGCATACGCCCTTTTTGGCCAACCAAGCAAGCTTGCAAAGGAAATCTGCACTACAATGAAGTCTCACTGCCCCCGGTCAAAAGGGCCATCTGAAAAAAGTGTAAAATCCAGAAAGGCAGGACAGGCCATGGAGAACTGGGAGCCTTCTTATGCTGATGGGCGGGATGTAAATTGCCAACAGCCACTCTGGAGAAGTGTATGGTGTTTCCTGAAACATCAAAAAACAAAGCAACAGAGCCTAGGGCACTTCCACTTATGGTCTTATAGCTTAGGGAAATTAAAATCAAACAGACACAGCCACCCCAAAGTTTGGGACGGCTCTGTTTACAAGAACCTCGTTTATGGTACAAGTTCAATATCGCAGAAAGCGAAAAATGGATAAAGAAGTTTTGGTACTTACGTACAATGCAATATCACTCAGCAATGAAATCTATGTCATCAGGCCAGTACCAGCATAATGAGTGGATTCAGGTACGATGATTCTAAGTGAAATAAGTCACACAGAAAAAGAAACATCATAAGGTATCACTAATACACGGAATGTAAACTTGGCTACACAGGAACTGAATTACAACACAGAATAGGGTCTCAAATGCAGAAAACCAACTTATGCTTGCTTAAGGGGAAAGGTGTGTTGGGGTGCTGCATAAAACCAGAGATTGAAATTAGCACAGATACCTTTCCATAAGCCAAATATGTAATAGACAAGAGCTACTGCTTGCTCAACGAAGTGGACTCAACACCCCATATTAAACGCCTAAGAATATACCTGACTAGTAAGAATCTTAAAACCTATGGATTTAAATGTCTCCGAAAGAGAATCAAGCGTGTGTACAGCGGCATAAACGCAGCAGTGATAGGATTGGTGAGGTTCGGTGAGCAAATGGAGACCCTTTGAAGTCATATTGCATGGTACCCATTCCATGGTTCTCAACTCTCCAGGTTTAAGGGATTCTTCCTTCAGCTAAAACATGCATGTGGAACCCACAGTATGATCCACCGTGTGATCGGGAAACGTGTTCAAATGTGTCTCAGTTTTCGTCCCCTGATACTCGGGTGCAACATTCCAGACGCTTTACTAACACTCTCCCCACTTGGAGAGTCAGTGCCTTTAACCTCCTGTTTGGTCCAGTTTGCAATTTCTGCGGAAAATGAACAGGAATAGGGAGAACCAATGAGACACTAGCTGGAGGTGTCTGGACGGGCAAATTTAACTCTCATTTCCCACCAGGAAGAGGAATTAACCAAAGGCTCAGCGTGCCATGCCGGAACCACACTAGGGCCTGAAGCAAACCTGCGGTGTTGCGGCCACCTCACAAGATAGCGAGTTGAAGAAAGGAGCTCAGGGGCCCTGTAATTCAAAAACCTGCAGAGTTATAAATGACAGCTATCGTCCAAAAATATACTGAAGTAAGGCTGCCAAGAGGACTTGAAAGCGGGGCAGAATTGCAGGAAACCGATTTCAGGAGGTAGACTGGAATTGCATGTAAAGCATAGGAAAAGAGGCAGAACGTCCACAATGATGCACTTGGCCAAAAAGGGCGTATGCGTTTTTTCCTGAATATATTCAGGAAAAAACGCATACGCCCTTTTTGGCCAACCAAGCAAGCTTGCAAAGGAAATCTGCACTACAATGAAGTCTCACTGCCCCCCGACCAAAAGGGCCATCTGAAAAAAGTGTAAAATCCAGAAAGGCAGGACAGGCCATGGAGAACTGGGAGCCTTCTTATGCTGATGGGCGGGATGTAAATTGCCAACAGCCACTCTGGAGAAGTGTATGGTGTTTCCTGAAACATCAAAAAACAAAGCAACAGAGCCTAGGGCACTTCCACTTATGGTCCTATAGCTTAGGGAAATTAAAATCAAAAAGACACAGCCACCCCAAAGTTTGGGACGGCTCTGTTTACAAGAACCTCGTTTATGGTACAAGTTCAATATCGCAGAAAGCGAAAAATGGATAAAGAAGTTTTGGTACTTACGTACAATGCAATATCACTCAGCAATGAAATCTATGTCATCAGGCCAGTAGCAGCATAATGAGTGGATTCAGGTACGATGATTCTAAGTGAAATAAGGCACACAGAAAAAGAAACATCATAAGGTATCACTAATACACGGAATGTAAACTTGGCTACACAGGAACTGAATTACAAAACAGAATAGGGTCTCAAATGTAGAAAACCAACTTATGCTTGCTTAAGGGGAAAGGTGAGTTGGGGTGCTGCATAAAACCAGAGATTGAAATTAGCACAGATACCTTTCCATAAGCCAAATATGTAATAGACAAGAGCTACTGCTTGCTCAACGAAGTGGACTCAACACCCCATATTAAACGCCTAAGAATATACCTGACTAGTAAGAATCTTAAAACCTATGGATTTATATGTCTCCGAAAGAGAATCAAGCGTGTGTACAGCAGCATAAACGCAGCAGTGATAGGATTGGTGAGGTTCGGTGAGCAAATGCAGACCCTTTGAAGTCATATTGCATGGTACCCATTCCATGGTTCTCAACTCTCCAGGTTTAAGGGATTCTTCCTTCAGCTAAAACATGCATGTGGAACCCAGAGTATGATCCACCGTGTGATCGGGAAACGTGTTCAAATGTGTCTCAGTTTTCGTCCCCTGGTACTCGGGTGCAACATTCCAGATACGTTACTAACACTCTCCCCACTTGGAGAGTCAGTGCCTTTAACCTCCTGTTTGGCCCAGTTTGCAATTTCTGCGGAAAATGAACAGGAATAGGGAGAACCAATGAGAGACTAGCTGGAGGTGTCTGGACGGGCAAATTTAACTCTCATTTCTCACCAGGAAGAGGAATTAACCAAAGGCTCAACGAGCAATGCCGGAACCACACTAGGGCCTGAAGGAATCCTGCGGTGTTGCGGCCAGCTCACAAGAAAGCGAGTTGAAGAAAGGAGCTCTGGGGCCCTGTAATTCACAAACCTGCAGAGTTATAAATGACAGCTATCGTCCAAAAATATATTGAAGTAAGGCTGCCAAGAGGACTTGAAAGCGGGGCAGAATTGCAGGAAACCGATTTCAGGAGGTAGACTGGAATTGCATGTAAAGCATAGGAAAAGAGGCAGAACGTCCACAATGATGCACTTGGCCAAAAAGGGCGTATGCGTTTTTTCCTGAATATATTCAGGAAAAAACGCATACGCCCTTTTTGGCCAACCAAGCAAGCTTGCAAAGGAAATCTGCACTATAATGAAGTCTCACTGCCCCCCGGTCAAAAGGGCCATCTGAAAAAAGCGTAAAATCCAGAAAGGCAGGACAGGCCATGGAGAACTGGGAGCCTTCTTATGCTGATGGGCGGGATGTAAATTGCCAACAGCCACTCTGGAGAAGTGTATGGTGTTTCCTGAAACATCTAAAAAACAAAGCAACAGAGCCTAGGGTACTTCCACTTATGGTCCTATAGATTAGGGAAATTAAAATCAAAAATACATAGCCACCCCAAAGTTTGGGACAGCTCTGTTTACAAGAACCTCGTTTACGGTACAAGTTCAATATCGCAGAAAGCGAAAAATGGATAAAGAAGTTGTGGTACTTACGTACAATGCAATATCACTCAGCAATGAAATCTATGTCATCAGGCCAGTAGCAGCATAATGAGTGGATTCAGGTACGATGATTCTAAGTGAAATAAGTCACACAGAAAAAGAAACATCATAAGATATCACTACTACACGGAATGTAAACTTGGCTACACAGGAACTGAATTACAAAACAGTATAGGGTCTCAAATGCAGAAAACCAACTTATGCTTGCTTAAGGGGAAAGGTGAGTTGGGGTGCTGCATAAAACCAGAGATTGAAATTAGCACAGATACCTTTCCATAAGCCAAATATGTAATAGACAAGAGCTACTGCTTGCTCAAGGAAGTGGACTCAACACCCCATATTAAACGCCTAAGAATATACCTGACTAGTAAGAATCTTAAAACCTATGGATTTATATGTCTCCGAAAGAGAATCAAGCGTGTGTACAGCGGCATAAACGCAGCAGTGATAGGATTGGTGAGGTTCGGTGAGCAAATGCAGACCCTTTGAAGTCATATTGCATGGTACCGATTCCATGGTTCTCAACTCTCCAGGTTTAAGGGATTCTTCCTTCAGCTAAAACATGCATGTGGAACCCAGAGTATGATCCACCGTGTGATCGGGAAACGTGTTCAAATGCGTCTCAGTTTTCGTCCCCTGGTACTCGGGTGCAACATTCCAGACGCTTTACTAACACTCTCCCCACTTGGAGAGTCAGTGCCTTTAACCTCCTGTTTGGCCCAGTTTGCAATTTCTGCGGAAAATGAACAGGAATAGGGAGAACCAATGAGAGACTAGCTGGAGGTGTCTGGACGGGCAAATTTAACTCTCATTTCCCACCAGGAAGAGGAATTAATCAAAGGCTCAGTGTGCCATGCCGGAACCACACTAGGGCCTGAAGCAATCCTGCGGTGTTGCGGCCACCTCACAAGATAGCGAGTTGAAGAAAGGAGCTCAGGGGCCCTGTAATTCACAAACCTGCAGAGTTATAAATGACAGCTATCGTCCAAAAATATATTGAAGTAAGGCTGCCAAGAGGACTTGAAAGCGGGGCAGAATTGCAGGAAACCGATTTCAGGAGGTAGACTGGAATTGCATGTAAAGCATAGGAAAAGAGGCAGAACGTCCACAATCATGCACTTGGCCAAAAAGGGCGTATGCGTTTTTTCCTGAATATATTCAGGAAAAAACGCATACGCCCTTTTTGGCCAACCAAGCAAGCTTGCAAAGGAAATCTGCACTACAATGAAGTCTCACTGCCCCCGGTCAAAAGGGCCATCTGAAAAAAGTGTAAAATCCAGAAAGGCAGGACAGGCCATGGAGAACTGGGAGCCTTCTTATGCTGATGGGCGGGATGTAAATTGCCAACAGCCACTCTGAAGAAGTGTATGGTGTTTCCTGAAACATCTAAAAAACAAAGCAACAGAGCCTAAGGCACTTCCACTTATGGTCCTATAGATTAGGGAAATTAAAATCAAAAAGACACAGCCACCCCAAAGTTTGGGACGGCTCTGTTTACAAGAACCTCGTTTACGGTACAAGTTCAATATCGCAGAAAGCGAAAAATGGATAAAGAAGTTGTGGTACTTACGTACAATGCAATATCACTCAGCAATGAAATCTATGTCATCAGGCCAGTAGCAGCATAATGAGTGGATTCAGGTACGATGATTCTAAGTGAAATAAGTCACACAGAAAAAGAAACATCATAAGGTATCACTAATACACGGAATGTAAACTTGGCTACACAGGAACTGAATTACAAAACAGAATAGGGTCTCAAATGTAGAAAACCAACTTATGCTTGCTTAAGGGGAAAGGTGAGTTGGGGTGCTGCATAAAACCAGAGATTGAAATTAGCACAGATACCTTTCCATAAGCCAAATATGTAATAGACAAGAGCTACTGCTTGCTCAACAAAGTGGACTCAACACCGCATATTAAATGCCAAGAATATACCTGACTAGTAAGAATCTTAAAACCTATGGATTTATATCTCTCCGAAAGAGAATCAAGCGTGTGTACAGCGGCATAAACGCAGCAGTGATAGGATTGGTGAGGTTCGGTGAGCAAATGCAGACCCTTTGAAGTCATATTGCATGGTACCCATTCCATGGTTCTCAACTCTCCAGGTTTAAGGGATTCTTCCTTCAGCTAAAACATGCATGTGGAACCCAGAGTATGATCCACCGTGTGATCGGGAAACGTGTTCAAATGCGTCTCAGTTTTCGTCCCCTGGTACTCGGGTGCAACATTCCAGACGCTTTACTAACACTCTCCCCACTTGGAGAGTCAGTGCCTTTAACCTCCTGTTTGGCCCAGTTTGCAATTTCTGCGGAAAATGAACAGGAATAGGGAGAACCAATGAGAGACTAGCTGGAGGTGTCTGGACGGGCAAATTTAACTCTCATTTCCCACCAGGAAGAGGAATTAATCAAAGGCTCAGTGTGCCATGCCGGAACCACACTAGGGCCTGAAGCAATCCTGCGGTGTTGCGGCCACCTCACAAGATAGCGAGTTGAAGAAAGGAGCTCAGGGGCCCTGTAATTCACAAACCTGCAGAGTTCTAAATGACAGCTATCGTCCAAAAATATATTGAAGTAAGGCTGCCAAGAGGACTTGAAAGCGGGGCAGAATTGCAGGAAACCGATTTCAGGAGGTAGACTGGAATTGCATGTAAAGCATAGGAAAAGAGGCAGAACGTCCACAATGATGCACTTGGCCAAAAAGGGCGTATGCGTTTTTTCCTGAATATATTCAGGAAAAAACGCATACGCCCTTTTTGGCCAACCAAGCAAGCTTGCAAAGGAAATCTGCACTACAATGAAGTCTCACTGCCCCCGGTCAAAAGGGCCATCTGAAAAAAGTGTAAAATCCAGAAAGGCAGGACAGGCCATGGAGAACTGGGAGCCTTCTTATGCTGATGGGCGGGATGTAAATTGCCAACAGCCACTCTGAAGAAGTGTATGGTGTTTCCTGAAACATCTAAAAAACAAAGCAACAGAGCCTAAGGCACTTCCACTTATGGTCCTATAGATTAGGGAAATTAAAATCAAAAAGACACAGCCACCCCAAAGTTTGGGACGGCTCTGTTTACAAGAACCTCGTTTACGGTACAAGTTCAATATCGCAGAAAGCGAAAAATGGATAAAGAAGTTGTGGTACTTACGTACAATGCAATATCACTCAGCAATGAAATCTATGTCATCAGGCCAGTAGCAGCATAATGAGTGGATTCAGGTACGATGATTCTAAGTGAAATAAGTCACACAGAAAAAGAAACATCATAAGGTATCACTAATACACGGAATGTAAACTTGGCTACACAGGAACTGAATTACAAAACAGAATAGGGTCTCAAATGTAGAAAACCAACTTATGCTTGCTTAAGGGGAAAGGTGAGTTGGGGTGCTGCATAAAACCAGAGATTGAAATTAGCACAGATACCTTTCCATAAGCCAAATATGTAATAGACAAGAGCTACTGCTTGCTCAACGAAGTGGACTCAACACCCCATATTAAACGCCTAAGAATACACCTGACTAGTAAGAATCTTAAAACCTATGGATTTGTATGTCTCCGAAAGAGAATCAAGCGTGTGTACAGCGGCATAAACGCAGCAGTGATAGGATTGGTGAGGTTCGGTGAGCAAATGCAGACTCTTTGAAGTCATATTGCATGGTACCCATTCCATGGTTCTCAACTCTCCAGGTTTAAGGGATTCTTCCTTCAGCTAAAACATGCATGTGGAACCGAGAGTATGATCCACCGTGTGATCGGGAAACGTGTTCAAATGTGTCTCAGTTTTCCTCCCCTGATACTCGGGTGCAACATTCCAGACGCTTTACTAACACTCTCCCCACTTGGAGAGTCAGTGCCTTTAACCTCCTGTTTGGCCCAGTTTGCAATTTCTGCGGAAAATGAACAGGAATAGGGAGAACCAATGAGAGACTAGCTGGAGGTGTCTGGACGGGGAAATTTAACTCTCATTTCCCACCAGGAAGAGGAATTAACCAAAGGCTCAGCGTGCCATGCCGGAACCACACTAGGGCCTGAAGCAATCCTGCGGTGTTGCGGCCACCTCACAAGATAGCGAGTTGAAGAAAGGAGCTCAGGGGCCCTGTAATTCACAAACCTGCAGAGTTATAAATGACAGCTATCGTCCAAAAATATACTGAAGTAAGGCTGCCAAGAGGACTTGAAAGCGGGGCAGAATTGCAGGAAACCGATTTCAGGAGGTAGACTGGAATTGCATGTAAAGCATAGGAAAAGAGGCAGAACGTCCACAATGATGCACTTGGCCAAAAAGGGCGTATGCGTTTTTTCCTGAATATATTCAGGAAAAAACGCATACGCCCTTTTTGGCCAACCAAGCAAGCTTGCAAAGGAAATCTGCACTACAATGAAGTCTCACTGCCCCCCGGCCAAAAGGGCCATCTGAAAAAAGTGTAAAATCCAGAAAGGCAGGACAGGCCATGGAGAACTGGGAGCCTTCTTATGCTGATGGGCGGGATGTAAATTGCCAACAGCCACTCTGGAGAAGTGTATGGTGTTTCCTGAAACATCAAAAAACAAAGCAACAGAGCCTAGGGCACTTCCACTTATGGTCCTATAGCTTAGGGAAATTAAAATCAAAAAGACACAGCCACCCCAAAGTTTGGGACGGCTCTGTTTACAAGAACCTCGTTTATGGTACAAGTTCAATATCGCAGAAAGCGAAAAATGGATAAAGAAGTTTTGGTACTTACGTACAATGCAATATCACTCAGCAATGAAATCTATGTCATCAGGCCAGTAGCAGCATAATGAGTGGATTCAGGTACGATGATTCTAAGTGAAATAAGTCACACAGAAAAAGAAACATCATAAGGTATCACTAATACACGGAATGTAAACTTGGCTACACAGGAACTGAATTACAAAACAGAATAGGGTCTCAAATGCAGAAAACCAACTTATGCTTGCTTAAGGGGAAAGGTGTGTTGGGGTGCTGCATAAAACCAGAGATTGAAATTAGCACAGATACCTTTCCATAAGCCAAATATGTAATAGACAAGAGCTACTGCTTGCTCAACGAAGTGGACTCAACACCCCATATTAAACGCCTAAGAATATACCTGACTAGTAAGAATCTTAAAACCTATGGATTTAAATGTCTCCGAAAGAGAATCAAGCGTGTGTACAGCGGCATAAACGCAGCAGTGATAGGAATGGTGAGGTTCGGTGAGCAAATGGAGACCCTTTTAAGTCATATTGCATGGTACCCATTCCATGGTTCTCAACTCTCCAGGTTTAAGGGATTCTTCCTTCAGCTAAAACATGCATGTGGAACCCACAGTATGATCCACCGTGTGATCGGGAAACGTGTTCAAATGTGTCTCAGTTTTCCTCCCCTGATACTCGGGTGCAACATTCCAGACGCTTTACTAACACTCTCCCCACTTGGAGAGTCAGTGCCTTTAACCTCCTGTTTGGCCCAGTTTGCAATTTCTGCGGAAAATGAACAGGAATAGGGAGAACCAATGAGAGACTAGCTGGAGGTGTCTGGACGGGGAAATTTAACTCTCATTTCCCACCAGGAAGAGGAATTAACCAAAGGCTCAGCGTGCCATGCCGGAACCACACTAGGGCCTGAAGCAATCCTGCGGTGTTGCGGCCACCTCACAAGATAGCGAGTTGAAGAAAGGAGCTCAGGGGCCCTGTAATTCACAAACCTGCAGAGTTATAAATGACAGCTATCGTCCAAAAATATACTGAAGTAAGGCTGCCAAGAGGACTTGAAAGCGGGGCAGAATTGCAGGAAACCGATTTCAGGAGGTAGACTGGAATTGCATGTAAAGCATAGGAAAAGAGGCAGAACGTCCACAATGATGCACTTGGCCAAAAAGGGCGTATGCGTTTTTTCCTGAATATATTCAGGAAAAAACGCATACGCCCTTTTTGGCCAACCAAGCAAGCTTGCAAAGGAAATCTGCACTACAATGAAGTCTCACTGCCCCCCGGCCAAAAGGGCCATCTGAAAAAAGTGTAAAATCCAGAAAGGCAGGACAGGCCATGGAGAACTGGGAGCCTTCTTATGCTGATGGGCGGGATGTAAATTGCCAACAGCCACTCTGGAGAAGTGTATGGTGTTTCCTGAAACATCAAAAAACAAAGCAACAGAGCCTAGGGCACTTCCACTTATGGTCCTATAGCTTAGGGAAATTAAAATCAAAAAGACACAGCCACCCCAAAGTTTGGGACGGCTCTGTTTACAAGAACCTCGTTTATGGTACACGTTCAATATCGCAGAAAGCGAAAAATGGATAAAGAAGTTTTGGTACTTACGTACAATGCAATATCACTCAGCAATGAAATCTATGTCATCAGGCCAGTAGCAGCATAATGAGTGGATTCAGGTACGATGATTCTAAGTGAAATAAGGCACACAGAAGAAGAAACATCATAAGGTATCACTAATACACGGAATGTAAACTTGGCTACACAGGAACTGAATTACAAAACAGAATAGGGTCTCAAATGTAGAAAACCAACTTATGCTTGCTTAAGGGGAAAGGTGAGTTGGGGTGCTGCATAAAACCAGAGATTGAAATTAGCACAGATACCTTTCCATAAGCCAAATATGTAATAGACAAGAGCTACTGCTTGCTCAACGAAGTGGACTCAACACCCCTTATTAAACGCCTAAGAATATACCTGACTAGTAAGAATCTTAAAACCTATGGATTTATATGTCTCCGAAAGAGAATCAAGCGTGTGTACAGCAGCATAAACGCAGCAGTGATAGGATTGGTGAGGTTCGGTGAGCAAATGCAGACCCTTTGAAGTCATATTGCATGGTACCCATTCCATGGTTCTCAACTCTCCAGGTTTAAGGGATTCTTCCTTCAGCTAAAACATGCATGTGGAACCCAGAGTATGATCCACCGTGTGATCGGGAAACGTGTTCAAATGTGTCTCAGTTTTCGTCCCCTGGTACTCGGGTGCAACATTCCAGATACGTTACTAACACTCTCCCCACTTGGAGAGTCAGTGCCTTTAACCTCCTGTTTGGCCCAGTTTGCAATTTCTGCGGAAAATGAACAGGAATAGGGAGAACCAATGAGAGACTAGCTGGAGGTGTCTGGACGGGCAAATTTAACTCTCATTTCTCACCAGGAAGAGGAATTAACCAAAGGCTCAGCGTGCCATGCCGGAACCACACTAGGGACTAAAGCAATCCTGCGGTGTTGCGGCCAGCTCACAAGAAAGCGAGTTGAAGAAAGGAGCTCAGGGGCCCTGTAATTCACAAACCTGCAGAGTTATAAATGACAGCTATCGTCCAAAAATATATTGAAGTAAGGTTGCCAAGAGGACTTGAAAGCGGGGCAGAATTGCAGGAAACCGATTTCAGGAGGTAGACTGGAATTGCATGTAAAGCATAGGAAAAGAGGCAGAACGTCCACAATGATGCACTTGGCCAAAAAGGGCGTATGCGTGTTTTCCTGAATATATTCAGGAAAAAACGCATACGCCCTTTTTGGCCAACCAAGCAAGCTTGCAAAGGAAATCTGCACTACAATGAAGTCTCACTGCCCCCAGTCAAAAGGGCCATCTGAAAAAAGTGTAAAATCCAGAAAGGCAGGACAGGCCATGGAGAACTGGGAGCCTTCTTATGCTGATGGGCGGGATGTAAATTGCCAACAGCCACTCTGGAGAAGTGTATGGTGTTTCCTGAAACATCTAAAAAACAAAGCAACAGAGCCTAGGGCACTTCCACTTATGGTTCTATAGCTTAGGGAAATTAAAATCAAAAAGACACAGCCACCCCAAAGTTTGGGACGGCTCTGTTTACAAGAACCTCGTTTACGGTACAAGTTCAATATCGCAGAAAGCGAAAAATGGATAAAGAAGTTGTGGTACTTACGTACAATGCAATATCACTCAGCAATGAAATCTATGTCATCAGGCCAGTAGCAGCATAATGAGTGGATTCAGGTACGATGATTCTAAGTGAAATAAGTCACACAGAAAAAGAAACATCATAAGATATCACTAATACACGGAATGTAAACTTGGCTACACAGGAACTGAATTACAAAACAGAATAGGGTCTCAAATGCAGAAAACCAACTTATGCTTGCTTAAGGGGAAAGGTGAGTTGGGGTGCTGCATAAAACCAGAGATTGAAATTAGCACAGATACCTTTCCATAAGCCAAATATGTAATAGACAAGAGCTACTGCTTGCTCAATGAAGTGGACTCAACACCCCATATTAAACGCCTAAGAATATACCTGACTAGTAAGAATCTTAAAACCTATGGATTTATATGACTCCGAAAGAGAATCAAGCGTGTGTACAGCGGCATAAACGCAGCAGTGATAGGATTGGTGAGGTTCGGTGAGCAAATGCAGACCCTTTGAAGTCATATTGCATGGTACCCATTCCATGGTTCTCAACTCTCCAGGTTTAAGGGATTCTTCCTTCAGCTAAAACATGCATGTGGAGCCGAGAGTATGATCCACCGTGTGATCGGGAAACGTGTTCAAATGTGTCTCAGTTTTCGTCCCATGGTACTCGGGTGCAACATTCCAGACGCTTTACTAACACTCTCCCCACTTGGAGAGTCAGTGCCTTTAACCTCCTGTTTGGCCCAGTTTGCAATTTCTGCGGAAAATGAACAGGAATAGGGAGAACCAATGAGAGACTAGCTGGAGGTGTCTGGATGGGCAAATTTAACTCTCATTTCCCACCAGGAAGAGGAATTAATCAAAGGCTCAGCGTGCCATGCCGGAACCACACTAGGGCCTGAAGCAATCCTGCGGTGTTGCGGCCAGAGCACAAGATAGCGAGTTGAAGAAAGGAGCTCAGGGGCCCTGTAATTCACAAACCTGCAGAGTTATAAATGACAGCTATCGTCCAAAAATATATTGAAGTAAGGCTGCCAAGAGGACTTGAAAGCGGGGCAGAATTGCAGGAAACCGATTTCAGGAGGTAGACTGGAATTGCATGTAAAGCATAGGAAAAGAGGCAGAACGTCCACAATGATGCACTTGGTCAAAAAGGGCGTATGCGTTTTTTCCTGAATATATTCAGGAAAAAACGCATACGCCCTTTTTGGCCAACCAAGCAAGCTTGCAAAGGAAATCTGCACTACAATGAAGTCTCACTGCCCCCCGGTCAAAAGGGCCATCTGAAAAAAGTGTAAAATCCAGAAAGGCAGGACAGGCCATGGAGAACTGGGAGCCTTCTTATGCTGATGGGCGGGATGTAAATTGCCAACAGCCACTCTGGAGAAGTGTATGGTGTTTCCTGAAACATCTAAAAAACAAAGCAACAGAGCCTAAGGCACTTCCACTTATGGTCCTATAGATTAGGGAAATTAAAATCAAAAAGACACAGCCACCCCAAAGTTTGGGACGGCTCTGTTTACAAGAACCTCGTTTATGGTACAAGTTCAATATCGCAGAAAGCGAAAAATGGATAAAGAAGTTGTGGTACTTACGTACAATGCAATATCACTCAGCAATGAAATCTATGTCATCAGGCCAGTAGCAGGATAATGAGTGGATTCAGGTACGATGATTCTAAGTGAAATAAGTCACACAGAAAAAGAAACATCATAAGGTATCACTAATACACGGAATGTAAACTTGGCTACACAGGAACTGAATTACAAAACAGAATAGGGTCTCAAATGTAGAAAACCAACTTATGCTTGCTTAAGGGGAAAGGTGAGTTGGGGTGCTGCATAAAACCAGAGATTGAAATTAGCACAGATACCTTTCCATAAGCCAAATATGTAATAGACAAGAGCTACTGCTTGCTCAACGAAGTGGACTCAACACCCCATATTAAACGCCTAAGAATATACCTGACTAGTAAGAATCTTTAAACCTATGGATTTATATGTCTCCGAAAGAGAATCAAGCGTGTGTACAGCGGCATAAACGCAGCAGTGATAGGATTGGTGAGGTTCGGTGAGCAAATGCAGACCCTTTGAAGTCATATTGCATGGTACCCATTCCATGGGTCTCAACTCTCCAGGTTTAAGGGATTCTTCCTTCAGCTAAAACATGCATGTGGAACCCAGAGTATGATCCACCGTGTGATCGGGAAACGTGTTCAAATGTGTCTCAGTTTTCGTCCCCTGGTACTCGGGTGCAACATTCCAGACGCTTTACTAACACTCTCCCCACTTGGAGAGTCAGTGCCTTTAACCTCCTGTTTGGCCCAGTTTGCAATTTCTGCGGAAAATGAACAGGAATAGGGAGAACCAATGAGAGACTAGCTGGAGGTGTCTGGACTGGCAAATTTAACTCTCATTTCCCACCAGGAAGAGGAATTAACCAAAGGCTCAACGAGCAATGCCGGAACCACACTAGGGCCTGAAGCAATACTGCGGTGTTGCGGCCAGCTCACAAGAAAGCGAGTTGAAGAAAGGAGCTCAGGGGCACTGTAATTCACAAACCTGCAGAGTTATAAATGACAGCTATCGTCCAAAAATATATTGAAGTAAGGCTGCCAAGAGGACTTGAAAGCGGGGCAGAATTGCAGGAAACCGATTTCAGGAGGTAGACTGGAATTGCATGTAAAGCATAGGAAAAGAGGCAGAACGTCCACAATGATGCACTTGGCCAAAAAGGGCGTATGCGTTTTTTCCTGAATATATTCAGGAAAAAACGCATACGCCCTTTTTGGCCAACCAAGCAAGCTTGCAAAGGAAATCTGCACTACAATGAAGTCTCACTGCCCCCCGGTCAAAAGGGCCATCTGAAAAAAGTGTAAAATCCAGAAAGGCAGGACAGGCCATGAAGAACTGGGAGCCTTCTTATGCTGATGGGCGGGATGTAAATTGCCAACAGCCACTCTGGAGAAGTGTATGGTGTTTCCTGAAACATCTAAAAAACAAAGCAACAGAGCCTAGGGCACTTCCACTTATGGTTCTATAGCTTAGGGAAATTAAAATCAAAAATACACAGCCACCCCAAAGTTTGGGACGGCTCTGTTTACAAGAACCTCGTTTACGGTACAAGTTCAATATCGCAGAAAGCGAAAAATGGATAAAGAAGTTGTGGTACTTACGTACAATGCAATATCACTCAGCAATGAAATCTATGTCATCAGGCCAGTAGCAGCATAATGAGTGGATTCAGGTACGATGATTCTAAGTGAAATAAGTCACACAGAAAAAGAAACATCATAAGATATCACTAATACACGGAATGTAAACTTGGCTACACAGGAACTGAATTACAAAACAGAATAGGGTCTCAAATGCAGAAAACCAACTTATGCTTGCTTAAGGGGAAAGGTGAGTTGGGGTGCTGCATAAAACCAGAGATTGAAATTAGCACAGATACCTTTCCATAAGCCAAATATGTAATAGACAAGAGCTACTGCTTGCTCAATGAAGTGGACTCAACACCCCATATTAAACGCCTAAGAATATACCTGACTAGTAAGAATCTTAAAACCTATGGATTTATACGACTCCGAAAGAGAATCAAGCGTGTGTACAGCGGCATAAACGCAGCAGTGATAGGATTGGTGAGGTTCGGTGAGCAAATGCAGACCCTTTGAAGTCATATTGCATGGTACCCATTCCATGGTTCTCAACTCTCCAGGTTTAAGGGATTCTTCCTTCAGCTAAAACATGCATGTGGAGCCGAGAGTATGATCCACCGTGTGATCGGGAAACGTGTTCAAATGTGTCTCAGTTTTCGTCCCATGGTACTCGGGTGCAACATTCCAGACGCTTTACTAACACTCTCCCCACTTGGAGAGTCAGTGCCTTTAACCTCCTGTTTGGCCCAGTTTGCAATTTCTGCGGAAAATGAACAGGAATAGGGAGAACCAATGAGAGACTAGCTGGAGGTGTCTGGATGGGCAAATTTAACTCTCATTTCCCACCAGGAAGAGGAATTAATCAAAGGCTCAGCGTGCCATGCCGGAACCACACTAGGGCCTGAAGCAATCCTGCGGTGTTGCGGCCAGAGCACAAGATAGCGAGTTGAAGAAAGGAGCTCAGGGGCCCTGTAATTCACAAACCTGCAGAGTTATAAATGACAGCTATCGTCCAAAAATATATTGAAGTAAGGCTGCCAAGAGGACTTGAAAGCGGGGCAGAATTGCAGGAAACCGATTTCAGGAGGTAGACTGGAATTGCATGTAAAGCATAGGAAAAGAGGCAGAACGTCCACAATGATGCACTTGGTCAAAAAGGGCGTATGCGTTTTTTCCTGAATATATTCAGGAAAAAACGCATACGCCCTTTTTGGCCAACCAAGCAAGCTTGCAAAGGAAATCTGCACTACAATGAAGTCTCACTGCCCCCCGGTCAAAAGGGCCATCTGAAAAAAGTGTAAAATCCAGAAAGGCAGGACAGGCCATGGAGAACTGGGAGCCTTCTTATGCTGATGGGCGGGATGTAAATTGCCAACAGCCACTCTGGAGAAGTGTATGGTGTTTCCTGAAACATCTAAAAAACAAAGCAACAGAGCCTAAGGCACTTCCACTTATGGTCCTATAGATTAGGGAAATTAAAATCAAAAAGACACAGCCACCCCAAAGTTTGGGACGGCTCTGTTTACAAGAACCTCGTTTATGGTACAAGTTCAATATCGCAGAAAGCGAAAAATGGATAAAGAAGTTGTGGTACTTACGTACAATGCAATATCACTCAGCAATGAAATCTATGTCATCAGGCCAGTAGCAGGATAATGAGTGGATTCAGGTACGATGATTCTAAGTGAAATAAGTCACACAGAAAAAGAAACATCATAAGGTATCACTAATACACGGAATGTAAACTTGGCTACACAGGAACTGAATTACAAAACAGAATAGGGTCTCAAATGTAGAAAACCAACTTATGCTTGCTTAAGGGGAAAGGTGAGTTGGGGTGCTGCATAAAACCAGAGATTGAAATTAGCACAGATACCTTTCCATAAGCCAAATATGTAATAGACAAGAGCTACTGCTTGCTCAACGAAGTGGACTCAACACCCCATATTAAACGCCTAAGAATATACCTGACTAGTAAGAATCTTTAAACCTATGGATTTATATGTCTCCGAAAGAGAATCAAGCGTGTGTACAGCGGCATAAACGCAGCAGTGATAGGATTGGTGAGGTTCGGTGAGCAAATGCAGACCCTTTGAAGTCATATTGCATGGTACCCATTCCATGGGTCTCAACTCTCCAGGTTTAAGGGATTCTTCCTTCAGCTAAAACATGCATGTGGAACCCAGAGTATGATCCACCGTGTGATCGGGAAACGTGTTCAAATGTGTCTCAGTTTTCGTCCCCTGGTACTCGGGTGCAACATTCCAGACGCTTTACTAACACTCTCCCCACTTGGAGAGTCAGTGCCTTTAACCTCCTGTTTGGCCCAGTTTGCAATTTCTGCGGAAAATGAACAGGAATAGGGAGAACCAATGAGAGACTAGCTGGAGGTGTCTGGACTGGCAAATTTAACTCTCATTTCCCACCAGGAAGAGGAATTAACCAAAGGCTCAACGAGCAATGCCGGAACCACACTAGGGCCTGAAGCAATACTGCGGTGTTGCGGCCAGCTCACAAGAAAGCGAGTTGAAGAAAGGAGCTCAGGGGCACTGTAATTCACAAACCTGCAGAGTTATAAATGACAGCTATCGTCCAAAAATATATTGAAGTAAGGCTGCCAAGAGGACTTGAAAGCGGGGCAGAATTGCAGGAAACCGATTTCAGGAGGTAGACTGGAATTGCATGTAAAGCATAGGAAAAGAGGCAGAACGTCCACAATGATGCACTTGGCCAAAAAGGGCGTATGCGTTTTTTCCTGAATATATTCAGGAAAAAACGCATACGCCCTTTTTGGCCAACCAAGCAAGCTTGCAAAGGAAATCTGCACTACAATGAAGTCTCACTGCCCCCCGGTCAAAAGGGCCATCTGAAAAAAGTGTAAAATCCAGAAAGGCAGGACAGGCCATGAAGAACTGGGAGCCTTCTTATGCTGATGGGCGGGATGTAAATTGCCAACAGCCACTCTGGAGAAGTGTATGGTGTTTCCTGAAACATCTAAAAAACAAAGCAACAGAGCCTAGGGCACTTCCACTTATGGTTCTATAGCTTAGGGAAATTAAAATCAAAAATACACAGCCACCCCAAAGTTTGGGACGGCTCTGTTTACAAGAACCTCGTTTACGGTACAAGTTCAATATCGCAGAAAGCGAAAAATGGATAAAGAAGTTGTGGTACTTACGTACAATGCAATATCACTCAGCAATGAAATCTATGTCATCAGGCCAGTAGCAGCATAATGAGTGGATTCAGGTACGATGATTCTAAGTGAAATAAGTCACACAGAAAAAGAAACATCATAAGATATCACTAATACACGGAATGTAAACTTGGCTACACAGGAACTGAATTACAAAACAGAATAGGGTCTCAAATGCAGAAAACCAACTTATGCTTGCTTAAGGGGAAAGGTGAGTTGGGGTGCTGCATAAAACCAGAGATTGAAATTAGCACAGATACCTTTCCATAAGCCAAATATGTAATAGACAAGAGCTACTGCTTGCTCAATGAAGTGGACTCAACACCCCATATTAAACGCCTAAGAATATACCTGACTAGTAAGAATCTTAAAACCTATGGATTTATACGACTCCGAAAGAGAATCAAGCGTGTGTACAGCGGCATAAACGCAGCAGTGATAGGATTGGTGAGGTTCGGTGAGCAAATGCAGACCCTTTGAAGTGATATTGCATGGTACCCATTCCATGGTTCTCAACTCCAGGTTTAAGGGATTCTTCCTTCAGCTAAAACATGCATGTGGAACCGAGAGTATGATCCACCGTGTGATCGGGAAACGTGTTCAAATGCGTCTCAGTTTTCGTCCCCTGGTACTCGGGTGCAACATTCCAGACGCTTTACTAACACTCTCCCCACTTGGAGAGTCAGTGCCTTTAACCTCCTGTTTGGCCCAGTTTGCAATTTCTGCGGAAAATGAACAGGAATAGGGAGAACCAATGAGAGACTAGCTGGAGGTGTCTGGACGGGCAAATTTAACTCTCATTTCCCACCAGGAAGAGGAATTAACCAAAGGCTCAGCGTGCCATGCCGGAACCACACTAGGGCCTGAAGCAATCCTGCGGTGTTGCGGCCAGCTCACAAGAAAGCGAGTTGAAGAAAGGAGCTCAGGGGCCCTGTAATTCACAAACCTGCAGAGTTATAAATGACAGCTATCGTCCAAAAATATATTGAAGTAAGGCTGCCAAGAGGACTTGAAAGCGGGGCAGAATTGCAGGAAACCGATTTCAGGAGTTGGACTGGAATTGCATGTAAAGCATAGGAAAAGGGGCAGAACATCCACAATGATGCACTTGGCCAAAAAGGGCGTATGCGTTTTTTCCTGAATATATTCAGGAAAAAACGCATACGCCCTTTTTGGCCAACCAAGCAAGCTTGCAAAGGAAATCTACACTACAATGAAGTCTCACTGCCCCCCGGTCAAAAGGGCCATCTGAAAAAAGTGTAAAATCCAGAAAGGCAGGACAGGCCATGGAGAACTGGGAGCCTTCTTATGCTGATGGGCGGGATGTAAATTGCCAACAGCCACTCTGGAGAAGTGTATGGTGTTTCCTGAAACATCAAAAAACAAAGCAACAGAGCCTAGGGCACTTCCACTTATGGTCTTATAGCTTAGGGAAATTAAAATCAAACAGACACAGCCACCCCAAAGTTTGGGACGGCTCTGTTTACAAGAACCTCGTTTATGGTACAAGTTCAATATCGCAGAAAGCGAAAAATGGATAAAGAAGTTTTGGTACTTACGTACAATGCAATATCACTCAGCAATGAAATCTATGTCATCAGGCCAGTACCAGCATAATGAGTGGATTCAGGTACGATGATTCTAAGTGAAATAAGTCACACAGAAAAAGAAACATCATAAGGTATCACTAATACACGGAATGTAAACTTGGCTACACAGGAACTGAATTACAAAACAGAATAGGGTCTCAAATGCAGAAAACCAACTTATGCTTGCTTAAGGGGAAAGGTGTGTTGGGGTGCTGCATAAAACCAGAGATTGAAATTAGCACAGATACCTTTCCATAAGCCAAATATGTAATAGACAAGAGCTACTGCTTGCTCAACGAAGTGGACTCAACACCCCATATTAAACGCCTAAGAATATACCTGACTAGTAAGAATCTTAAAACCTATGGATTTAAATGTCTCCGAAAGAGAATCAAGCATGTGTACAGCGGCATAAACGCAGCAGTGATAGGAATGGTGAGGTTCGGTGAGCAAATGGAGACCCTTTTAAGTCATATTGCATGGTACCCATTCCATGGTTCTCAACTCTCCAGGTTTAAGGGATTCTTCCTTCAGCTAAAACATGCATGTGGAACCCACAGTATGATCCACCGTGTGATCGGGAAACGTGTTCAAATGTGTCTCAGTTTTCCTCCCCTGATACTCGGGTGCAACATTCCAGACGCTTTACTAACACTCTCCCCACTTGGAGAGTCAGTGCCTTTAACCTCCTGTTTGGCCCAGTTTGCAATTTCTGCGGGAAATGAACAGGAATAGGGAGAACCAATGAGAGACTAGCTGGAGGTGTCTGGACGGGGAAATTTAACTCTCATTTCCCACCAGGAAGAGGAATTAACCAAAGGCTCAGCGTGCCATGCCGGAACCACACTAGGGCCTGAAGCAATCCTGCGGTGTTGCGGCCACCTCACAAGATAGCGAGTTGAAGAAAGGAGCTCAGGGGCCCTGTAATTCACAAACCTGCAGAGTTATAAATGACAGCTATCGTCCAAAAATATACTGAAGTAAGGCTGCCAAGAGGACTTGAAAGCGGGGCAGAATTGCAGGAAACCGATTTCAGGAGGTAGACTGGAATTGCATGTAAAGCATAGGAAAAGAGGCAGAACGTCCACAATGATGCACTTGGCCAAAAAGGGCGTATGCGTTTTTTCCTGAATATATTCAGGAAAAAACGCATACGCCCTTTTTGGCCAACCAAGCAAGCTTGCAAAGGAAATCTGCACTACAATGAAGTCTCACTGCCCCCCGGTCAAAAGGGCCATCTGAAAAAAGTGTAAAATCCAGAAAGGCAGGACAGGCCATGGAGAACTGGGAGCCTTCTTATGCTGATGGGCGGGATGTAAATTGCCAACAGCCACTCTGGAGAAGTGTATGGTGTTTCCTGAAACATCAAAAAACAAAGCAACAGAGCCTAGGGCACTTCCACTTATGGTCCTGTAGCTTAGGGAAATTAAAATCAAAAAGACACAGCCACCCCAAAGTTTGGGACGGCTCTGTTTACAAGAACCTCGTTTATGGTACAAGTTCAATATCGCAGAAAGCGAAAAATGGATAAAGAAGTTTTGGTACTTACGTACAATGCAATATCACTCAGCAATGAAATCTATGTCATCAGGCCAGTAGCAGCATAATGAGTGGATTCAGGTACGATGATTCTAAGTGAAATAAGGCACACAGAAGAAGAAACATCATAAGGTATCACTAATACACGGAATGTAAACTTGGCTACACAGGAACTGAATTACAAAACAGAATAGGGTCTCAAATGTAGAAAACCAACTTATGCTTGCTTAAGGGGAAAGGTGAGTTGGGGTGCTGCATAAAACCAGAGATTGAAATTAGCACAGATACCTTTCCATAAGCCAAATATGTAATAGACAAGAGCTACTGCTTGCTCAACGAAGTGGACTCAACACCCCTTATTAAATGCCTAAGAATATACCTGACTAGTAAGAATCTTAAAACCTATGGATTTATATGTCTCCGAAAGAGAATCAAGCGTGTGTACAACAGCATAAACGCAGCAGTGATAGGATTGGTGAGGTTCGGTGAGCAAATGCAGACCCTTTGAAGTCATATTGCATGGTACCCATTCCATGGTTCTCAACTCTCCAGGTTTAAGGGATTCTTCCTTCAGCTAAAACATGCATGTGGAACCCAGAGTATGATCCACCGTGTGATCGGGAAACGTGTTCAAATGTGTCTCAGTTTTCGTCCCCTGGTACTCGGGTGCAACATTCCAGATACGTTACTAACACTCTCCCCACTTGGAGAGTCAGTGCCTTTAACCTCCTGTTTGGCCCAGTTTGCAATTTCTGCGGAAAATGAACAGGAATAGGGAGAACCAATGAGAGACTAGCTGGAGGTGTCTGGACGGGCAAATTTAACTCTCATTTCTCACCAGGAAGAGGAATTAACCAAAGGCTCAGCGTGCCATGCCGGAACCACACTAGGGACTAAAGCAATCCTGCGGTGTTGCGGCCAGCTCACAAGAAAGCGAGTTGAAGAAAGGAGCTCAGGGGCCCTGTAATTCACAAACCTGCAGAGTTATAAATGACAGCTATCGTCCAAAAATATATTGAAGTAAGGTTGCCAAGAGGACTTGAAAGCGGGGCAGAATTGCAGGAAACCGATTTCAGGAGGTAGACTGGAATTGCATGTAAAGCATAGGAAAAGAGGCAGAACGTCCACAATGATGCACTTGGCCAAAAAGGGCGTATGCGTGTTTTCCTGAATATATTCAGGAAAAAACGCATACGCCCTTTTTGGCCAACCAAGCAAGCTTGCAAAGGAAATCTGCACTACAATGAAGTCTCACTGCCCCCAGTCAAAAGGGCCATCTGAAAAAAGTGTAAAATCCAGAAAGGCAGGACAGGCCATGGAGAACTGGGAGCCTTCTTATGCTGATGGGCGGGATGTAAATTGCCAACAGCCACTCTGGAGAAGTGTATGGTGTTTCCTGAAACATCTAAAAAACAAAGCAACAGAGCCTAGGGCACTTCCACTTATGGTTCTATAGCTTAGGGAAATTAAAATCAAAAAGACACAGCCACCCCAAAGTTTGGGACGGCTCTGTTTACAAGAACCTCGTTTACGGTACAAGTTCAATATCGCAGAAAGCGAAAAATGGATAAAGAAGTTGTGGTACTTACGTACAATGCAATATCACTCAGCAATGAAATCTATGTCATCAGGCCAGTAGCAGCATAATGAGTGGATTCAGGTACGATGATTCTAAGTGAAATAAGTCACACAGAAAAAGAAACATCATAAGATATCACTAATACACGGAATGTAAACTTGGCTACACAGGAACTGAATTACAAAACAGAATAGGGTCTCAAATGCAGAAAACCAACTTATGCTTGCTTAAGGGGAAAGGTGAGTTGGGGTGCTGCATAAAACCAGAGATTGAAATTAGCACAGATACCTTTCCATAAGCCAAATATGTAATAGACAAGAGCTACTGCTTGCTCAATGAAGTGGACTCAACACCCCATATTAAACGCCTAAGAATATACCTGACTAGTAAGAATCTTAAAACCTATGGATTTATACGACTCCGAAAGAGAATCAAGCGTGTGTACAGCGGCATAAACGCAGCAGTGATAGGATTGGTGAGGTTCGGTGAGCAAATGCAGACCCTTTGAAGTCATATTGCATGGTACCCATTCCATGGTTCTCAACTCTCCAGGTTTAAGGGATTCTTCCTTCAGCTAAAACATGCATGTGGAGCCGAGAGTATGATCCACCGTGTGATCGGGAAACGTGTTCAAATGTGTCTCAGTTTTCGTCCCATGGTACTCGGGTGCAACATTCCAGACGCTTTACTAACACTCTCCCCACTTGGAGAGTCAGTGCCTTTAACCTCCTGTTTGGCCCAGTTTGCAATTTCTGCGGAAAATGAACAGGAATAGGGAGAACAAATGAGAGACTAGCTGGAGGTGTCTGGATGGGCAAATTTAACTCTCATTTCCCACCAGGAAGAGGAATTAATCAAAGGCTCAGCGTGCCATGCCGGAACCACACTAGGGCCTGAAGCAATCCTGCGGTGTTGCGGCCAGAGCACAAGATAGCGAGTTGAAGAAAGGAGCTCAGGGGCCCTGTAATTCACAAACCTGCAGAGTTATAAATGACAGCTATCGTCCAAAAATATATTGAAGTAAGGCTGCCAAGAGGACTTGAAAGCGGGGCAGAATTGCAGGAAACCGATTTCAGGAGGTAGACTGGAATTGCATGTAAAGCATAGGAAAAGAGGCAGAACGTCCACAATGATGCACTTGGTCAAAAAGGGCGTATGCGTTTTTTCCTGAATATATTCAGGAAAAAACGCATACGCCCTTTTTGGCCAACCAAGCAAGCTTGCAAAGGAAATCTGCACTACAATGAAGTCTCACTGCCCCCCGGTCAAAAGGGCCATCTGAAAAAAGTGTAAAATCCAGAAAGGCAGGACAGGCCATGGAGAACTGGGAGCCTTCTTATGCTGATGGGCGGGATGTAAATTGCCAACAGCCACTCTGGAGAAGTGTATGGTGTTTCCTGAAACATCTAAAAAACAAAGCAACAGAGCCTAAGGCACTTCCACTTATGGTCCTATAGATTAGGGAAATTAAAATCAAAAAGACAGAGCCACCCCAAAGTTTGGGACGGCTCTGTTTACAAGAACCTCGTTTATGGTACAAGTTCAATATCGCAGAAAGCGAAAAATGGATAAAGAAGTTGTGGTACTTACGTACAATGCAATATCACTCAGCAATGAAATCTATGTCATCAGGCCAGTAGCAGGATAATGAGTGGATTCAGGTACGATGATTCTAAGTGAAATAAGTCACACAGAAAAAGAAACATCATAAGGTATCACTAATACACGGAATGTAAACTTGGCTACACAGGAACTGAATTACAAAACAGAATAGGGTCTCAAATGTAGAAAACCAACTTATGCTTGCTTAAGGGGAAAGGTGAGTGGGGTGCTGCATAAAACCAGAGATTGAAATTTGCACAGATACCTTTCCATAAGCCAAATATGTAATAGACAAGAGCTACTGCTTGCTCAACGAAGTGGACTCAACACCCCATATTAAACGCCTAAGAATATACCTGACTAGTAAGAATCTTAAAACCTATGGATTTATATGTCTCCGAAAGAGAATCAAGCGTGTGTACAGCGGCATAAACGCAGCAGTGATAGGATTGGTGAGGTTCGGTGAGCAAATGCAGACCCTTTGAAGTCATATTGCATGGTACCCATTCCATGGGTCTCAACTCTCCAGGTTTAAGGGATTCTTCCTTCAGCTAAAACATGCATGTGGAACCCAGAGTATGATCCACCGTGTGATCGGGAAACGTGTTCAAATGTGTCTCAGTTTTCGTCCCCTGGTACTCGGGTGCAACATTCCAGACGCTTTACTAACACTCTCCCCACTTGGAGAGTCAGTGCCTTTAACCTCCTGTTTGGCCCAGTTTGCAATTTCTGCGGAAAATGAACAGGAATAGGGAGAACCAATGAGAGACTAGCTGGAGGTGTCTGGACGGGCAAATTTAACTCTCATTTCCCACCAGGAAGAGGAATTAACCAAAGGCTCAACGAGCAATGCCGGAACCACACTAGGGCCTGAAGCAATCCTGCGGTGTTGCGGCCAGCTCACAAGAAAGCGAGTTGAAGAAAGGAGCTCAGGGGCACTGTAATTCACAAACCTGCAGAGTTATAAATGACAGCTATCGTCCAAAAATATATTGAAGTAAGGCTGCCAAGAGGACTTGAAAGCGGGGCAGAATTGCAGGAAACCGATTTCAGGAGGTAGACTGGAATTGCATGTAAAGCATAGGAAAAGAGGCAGAACGTCCACAATGATGCACTTGGTCAAAAAGGGCGTATGCGTTTTTTCCTGAATATATTCAGGAAAAAACGCATACGCCCTTTTTGGCCAAACAAGCAAGCTTGCAAAGGAAATCTGCACTACAATGAAGTCTCACTGCCCCCCGGTCAAAAGGGCCATCTGAAAAAAGTGTAAAATCCAGAAAGGCAGGACAGGCCATGGAGAACTGGGAGCCTTCTTATGCTGATGGGCGGGATGTAAATTGCCAACAGCCACTCTGGAGAAGTGTATGGTGTTTCCTGAAACATCTAAAAAACAAAGCAACAGAGCCTAAGGCACTTCCACTTATGGTCCTATAGATTAGGGAAATTAAAATCAAAAAGACACAGCCACCCCAAAGTTTGGGACGGCTCTGTTTACAAGAACCTCGTTTACGGTACAAGTTCAATATCGCAGAAAGCGAAAAATGGATAAAGAAGTTGTGGTACTTACGTACAATGCAATATCACTCAGCAATGAAATCTATGTCATCAGGCCAGTAGCAGGATAATGAGTGGATTCAGGTACGATGATTCTCAGTGAAATAAGTCACACAGAAAAAGAAACATCATAAGGTATCACTAATACACGGAATGTAAACTTGGCTACACAGGAACTGAATTACAAAACAGAATAGGGTCTCAAATGTAGAAAACCAACTTATGCTTGCTTAAGGGGAAAGGTGAGTGGGGTGCTGCATAAAACCAGAGATTGAAATTTGCACAGATACCTTTCCATAAGCCAAATATGTAATAGACAAGAGCTACTGCTTGCTCAACGAAGTGGACTCAACACCCCATATTAAACGCCTAAGAATATACCTGACTAGTAAGAATCTTAAAACCTATGGATTTATATGTCTCCGAAAGAGAATCAAGCGTGTGTACAGCGGCATAAACGCAGCAGTGATAGGATTGGTGAGGTTCGGTGAGCAAATGCAGACCCTTTGAAGTCATATTGCATGGTACCCATTCCATGGGTCTCAACTCTCCAGGTTTAAGGGACTCTTCCTTCAGCTAAAACATGCATGTGGAACCCAGAGTATGATCCACCGTGTGATCGGGAAACGTGTTCAAATGTGTCTCAGTTTTCGTCCCCTGGTACTCGGGTGCAACATTCCAGACGCTTTACTAACACTCTCCCCACTTGGAGAGTCAGTGCCTTTAACCTCCTGTTTGGCCCAGTTTGCAATTTCTGCGGAAAATGAACAGGAATAGGGAGAACCAATGAGAGACTAGCTGGAGGTGTCTGGACGGGCAAATTTAACTCTCATTTCCCACCAGGAAGAGGAATTAACCAAAGGCTCAACGAGCAATGCCGGAACCACACTAGGGCCTGAAGCAATACTGCGGTGTTGCGGCCAGCTCACAAGAAAGCGAGTTGAAGAAAGGAGCTCAGGGGCCCTGTAATTCACAAACCTGCAGAGTTCTAAATGACAGCTATCGTCCAAAAATATATTGAAGTAAGGCTGCCAAGAGGACTTGAAAGCGGGGCAGAATTGCAGGAAACCGATTTCAGGAGGTAGACTGGAATTGCATGTAAAGCATAGGAAAAGAGGCAGAACGTCCACAATGATGCACTTGGCCAAAAAGGGCGTATGCGTTTTTTCCTGAATATATTCAGGAAAAAACGCATACGCCCTTTTTGGCCAACCAAGCAAGCTTGCAAAGGAAATCTGCACTACAATGAAGTCTCACTGCCCCCCGGTCAAAAGGGCCATCTGAAAAAAGTGTAAAATCCAGAAAGGCAGGACAGGCCATGGAGAACTGGGAGCCTTCTTATGCTGATGGGCGGGATGTAAATTGCCAACAGCCACTCTGGAGAAGTGTATGGTGTTTCCTGAAACATCTAAAAAACAAAGCAACAGAGCCTAAGGCACTTCCACTTATGGTCCTATAGATTAGGGAAATTAAAATCAAAAAGACATAGCCAGCCCAAAGTTTGGGACAGCTCTGTTTACAAGAACCTCGTTTACGGTACAAGTTCAATATCGCAGAAAGCGAAAAATGGATAAAGAAGTTGTGGTACTTACGTACAATGCAATATCACTCAGCAATGAAATCTATGTCATCAGGCCAGTAGCAGCATAATGAGTGGATTCAGGTACGATGATTCTAAGTGAAATAAGTCACACAGAAAAAGAAACATCATAAGATATCACTACTACACGGAATGTAAACTTGGCTACACAGGAACTGAATTACAAAACAGAATAGGGTCTCAAATGCAGAAAACCAACTTATGCTTGCTTAAGGGGAAAGGTGAGTTGGGGTGCTGCATAAAACCAGAGATTGAAATTAGCACAGATACCTTTCCATAAGCCAAATATGTAATAGACAAGAGCTACTGCTTGCTCAACGAAGTGGACTCAACACCCCATATTAAACGCCTAAGAATATACCTGACTAGTAAGAATCTTAAAACCTATGGATTTATATGTCTCCGAAAGAGAATCAAGCGTGTGTACAGCGGCATAAACGCAGCAGTGATAGGATTGGTGAGGTTCGGTGAGCAAATGCAGACCCTTTGAAGTCATATTGCATGGTACCCATTCCATGGTTCTCAACTCTCCAGGTTTAAGGGATTCTTCCTTCAGCTAAAACATGCATGTGGAACCCACAATATGATCCACCGTGTGATCGGGAAACGTGTTCAAATGTGTCTCAGTTTTCGTCCCCTGGTACTCGGGTGCAACATTCCAGACGCTTTACTAACACTCTCCCCACTTGGAGAGTCAGTGCCTTTAACCTCCTGTTTGGCCCAGTTTGCAATTTCTGCGGAAAATGAACAGGAATAGGGAGAACCAATGAGAGACTAGCTGGAGGTGTCTGGACGGGCAAATTTAACTCTCATTTCCCACCAGGAAGAGGAATTAATCAAAGGCTCAGCGTGCCATGCCGGAACCACACTAGGGCCTGAAGCAATCCTGCGGTGTTGCGGCCAGCTCACAAGAAAGCGAGTTGAAGAAAGGAGCTCAGGGGCACTGTAATTCACAAACCTGCAGAGTTATAAATGACAGCTATCGTCCAAAAATATATTGAAGTAAGGCTGCCAAGAGGACTTGAAAGCGGGGCAGAATTGCAGGAAACCGATTTCAGGAGGTAGACTGGAATTGCATGTAAAGCATAGGAAAAGAGGCAGAACGTCCACAGTGATGCACTTGGCCAAAAAGGGCGTATGCGTTTTTTCCTGAATATATTCAGGAAAAATCGCATACGCCCTTTTTGGCCAACCAAGCAAGCTTGCAAAGGAAATCTGCACTACAATGAAGTCTCACTGCCCCCCGGTCAAAAGGGCCATCTGAAAAAAGTGTAAAATCCAGAAAGGCAGGACAGGCCATGGAGAACTGGGAGCCTTCTTATGCTGATGGGCGGGATGTAAATTGCCAACAGCCACTCTGGAGAAGTGTATGGTGTTTCCTGAAACATCTAAAAAACAAAGCAACAGAGCCTAGGGCACTTCCACTTATGGTCCTATAGATTAGGGAAATTAAAATCAAAAAGACACAGCCACCCCAAAGTTTGGGACGGCTCTGTTTACAAGAACCTCGTTTACGGTACAAGGTCAATATCGCAGAAAGCGAAAAATGGATAAAGAAGTTGTGGTACTTACGTACAATGCAATATCACTCAGCAATGAAATCTATGTCATCAGGCCAGTAGCAGCATAATGAGTGGATTCAGGTACGATGATTCTAAGTGAAATAAGTCACACAGAAAAAGAAACATCATAAGGTATCACTAATACACGGAATGTAAACTTGGCTACACAGGAACTGAATTACAAAACAGAATAGGGTCTCAAATGTAGAAAACCAACTTATGCTTGCTTAAGGGGAAAGGTGAGTTGGGGTGCTGCATAAAACCAGAGATTGAAATTAGCACAGATACCTTTTCATAAGCCAAATATGTAATAGACAAGAGCTACTGCTTGCTCAACGAAGTGGACTCAACACCCCATATTAAACGCCTAAGAATATACCTGACTAGTAAGAATCTTAAAACCTATGGATTTATATGTCTCCGAAAGAGAATCAAGCGTGTGTACAGCGGCATAAACGCAGCAGTGATAGGATTGGTGAGGTTCGGTGAGCAAATGCAGACCCTTTGAAGTCATATTGCATGGTACCCATTCCATGGTTCTCAACTCTCCATGTTTAAGGGATTCTTCCTTCAGCTAAAACATGCATGTGGAACCCAGAGTATGATCCACCGTGTGATCGGGAAACGTGTTCAAATGTGTCTCAGTTTTCGTCCCCTGGTACTCGGGTGCAACATTCCAGACGCTTTACTAACACTCTCCCCACTTGGAGAGTCAGTGCCTTTAACCTCCTGTTTGGCCCAGTTTGCAATTTCTGCGGAAAATGAACAGGAATAGGGAGAACCAATGAGAGACTAGCTGGAGGTGTCTGGACGGGCAAATTTAACTCTCATTTCCCACGAAGAAGAGGAATTAACCAAAGGCTCAGCGAGCCATGCCGGAACCACACTAGGGCCTGAAGCAATCCTGCGGTGTTGCGGCCAGCTCACAAGAAAGCGAGTTGAAGAAAGGAGCTCAGGGGCACTGTAATTCACAAACCTGCAGAGTTATAAATGACAGCTATCGTCCAAAAATATATTGAAGTAAGGCTGCCAAGAGGACTTGAAAGCGGGGCAGAATTGCAGGAAACCGATTTCAGGAGGTAGACTGGAATTGCATGTAAAGCATAGGAAAAGAGGCAGAACGTCCACAGTGATGCACTTGGCCAAAAAGGGCGTATGCGTTTTTTCCTGAATATATTCAGGAAAAAACGCATACGCCCTTTTTGGCCAACCAAGCAAGCTTGCAAAGGAAATGTGCACTACAATGAAGTCTCACTGCCCCCCGGTCAAAAGGGCCATCTGAAAAAAGTGTAAAATCCAGAAAGGCAGGACAGGCCATGGAGAACTGGGAGCCTTCTTATGCTGACGGGCGAGATGTAAATTGCCAACAGCCACTCTGGAGAAGTGTATGGTGTTTCCTGAAACATCTAAAAAACAAAGCAACAGAGCCTAAGGCACTTCCATTTATGGTCCTATAGATTAGGGAAATTAAAATCAAAAAGACACAGCCACCCCAAAGTTTGGGACGGCTCTGTTTACAAGAACCTCGTTTACGGTACAAGTTCAATATCGCAGAAAGCGAAAAATGGATAAAGAAGTTGTGGTACTTACGTACAATGGAATATCACTCAGCAATGAAATCTATGTCATCAGGCCAGTAGCAGCATAATGAGTGGATTCAGGTACGATGATTCTAAGTGAAATAAGTCACACAGAAAAAGAAACATCATAAGGTATCACTAATACACGGAATGTAAACTTGGCTACACAGGAACTGAATTACAAAACAGAATAGGGTCTCAAATGTAGAAAACCAACTTATGCTTGCTTAAGGGGAAAGGTGAGTTGGGGTGCTGCATAAAACCAGAGATTGAAATTAGCACAGATACCTTTCCATAAGCCAAATATGTAATAGACAAGAGCTACTGCTTGCTCAACGAAGTGGACTCAACACCCCATATTAAACGCCTAAGAATATACCTGACTAGTAAGAATCTTAAAACCTATGGATTTATATGTCTCCGAAAGAGAATCAAGCGTGTGTACAGCGGCATAAACGCAGCAGTGATAGGATTGGTGAGGTTCGGTGAGCAAATGCAGACCCTTTGAAGTCATATTGCATGGTACCCATTCCATGGTTCTCAACTCTCCAGGTTTAAGGGATTCTTCCTTCAGCTAAAACATGCATGTGGAACCCAGAGTATGATCCACCGTGTGATCGGGAAACGTGTTCAAATGTGTCTCAGTTTTCGTCCCCTGGTACTCGGGTGCAACATTCCAGACGCTTTACTAACACTCTCCCCACTTGGAGAGTCAGTGCCTTTAACCTCCTGTTTGGCCCAGTTTGCAATTTCTGCGGAAAATGAACAGGAATAGGGAGAACCAATGAGAGACTAGCTGGAGGTGTCTGGACGGGCAAATTTAACTCTCATTTCCCACGAAGAAGAGGAATTAACCAAAGGCTCAGCGAGCCATGCCGGAACCACACTAGGGCCTGAAGCAATCCTGCGGTGTTGCGGCCAGCTCACAAGAAAGCGAGTTGAAGAAAGGAGCTCAGGGGCACTGTAATTCACAAACCTGCAGAGTTATAAATGACAGCTATCGTCCAAAAATATATTGAAGTAAGGCTGCCAAGAGGACTTGAAAGCGGGGCAGAATTGCAGGAAACCGATTTCAGGAGGTAGACTGGAATTGCATGTAAAGCATAGGAAAAGAGGCAGAACGTCCACAGTGATGCACTTGGCCAAAAAGGGCGTATGCGTTTTTTCCTGAATATATTCAGGAAAAAACGCATACGCCCTTTTTGGCCAACCAAGCAAGCTTGCAAAGGAAATGTGCACTACAATGAAGTCTCACTGCCCCACGGTCAAAAGGGCCATCTGAAAAAAGTGTAAAATCCAGAAAGGCAGGACAGGCCATGGAGAACTGGGAGCCTTCTTATGCTGACGGGCGAGATGTAAATTGCCAACAGCCACTCTGGAGAAGTGTATGGTGTTTCCTGAAACATCTAAAAAACAAAGCAACAGAGCCTAAGGCACTTCCATTTATGGTCCTATAGATTAGGGAAATTAAAATCAAAAAGACACAGCCACCCCAAAGTTTGGGACGGCTCTGTTTACAAGAACCTCGTTTACGGTACAAGTTCAATATCGCAGAAAGCGAAAAATGGATAAAGAAGTTGTGGTACTTACGTACAATGGAATATCACTCAGCAATGAAATCTATGTCATCAGGCCAGTAGCAGCATAATGAGTGGATTCAGGTACGATGATTCTAAGTGAAATAAGTCACACAGAAAAAGAAACATCATAAGGTATCACTAATACACGGAATGTAAACTTGGCTACACAGGAACTGAATTACAAAACAGAATAGGGTCTCAAATGTAGAAAACCAACTTATGCTTGCTTAAGGGGAAAGGTGAGTTGGGGTGCTGCATAAAACCAGAGATTGAAATTAGCACAGATACCTTTCCATAAGCCAAATATGTAATAGACAAGAGCTACTGCTTGCTCAACGAAGTGGACTCAACACCCCATATTAAACGCCTAAGAATATACCTGACTAGTAAGAATCTTAAAACCTATGGATTTATATGTCTCCGAAAGAGAATCAAGCGTGTGTACAGCGGCATAAACGCAGCAGTGATAGGATTGGTGAGGTTCGGTGAGCAAATGCAGACCCTTTGAAGTCATATTGCATGGTACCCATTCCATGGTTCTCAACTCTCCAGGTTTAAGGGATTCTTCCTTCAGCTAAAACATGCATGTGGAACCCAGAGTATGATCCACCGTGTGATCGGGAAACGTGTTCAAATGTGTCTCAGTTTTCGTCCCCTGGTACTCGGGTGCAACATTCCAGACGCTTTACTAACACTCTCCCCACTTGGAGAGTCAGTGCCTTTAACCTCCTGTTTGGCCCAGTTTGCAATTTCTGCGGAAAATGAACAGGAATAGGGAGAACCAATGAGAGACTAGCTGGAGGTGTCTGGACGGGGAAATTTAACTCTCATTTCCCACCACGAAGAGGAATTAACCAAAGGCTCAGCGAGCCATGCCGGAACCACACTAGGGCCTGAAGCAATCCTGCGGTGTTGCGGCCAGCTCACAAGAAAGCGAGTTGAAGAAAGGAGCTCAGGGGCCCTGTAATTCACAAACCTGCAGAGTTATAAATGACAGCTATCGTCCAAAAATATATTGAAGTAAGGCTGCCAAGAGGACTTGAAAGCGGGGCAGAATTGCAGGAAACCGATTTCAGGAGGTAGACTGGAATTGCATGTAAAGCATAGGAAAAGAGGCAGAACGTCCACAGTGATGCACTTGGCCAAAAAGGGCGTATGCGTTTTTTCCTGAATATATTCAGGAAAAAACGCATACGCCCTTTTTGGCCAACCAAGCAAGCTTGCAAAGGAAATCTGCACTACAATGAAGTCTCACTGCCCCCCGGTCAAAAGGGCCATCTGAAAAAAGTGTAAAATCCAGAAAGGCAGGACAGGCCATGGAGAACTGGGAGCCTTCTTATGCTGATGGGCGGGATGTAAATTGCCAACAGCCACTCTGGAGAAGTGTATGGTGTTTCCTGAAACATCTAAAAAACAAAGCAACAGAGCCTAAGGCACTTCCACTTATGGTCCTATAGATTAGGGAAATTAAAATCAAAAAGACACAGCCACCCCAAAGTTTGGGACGGCTCTGTTTACAAGAACCTCGTTTACGGTACAAGGTCAATATCGCAGAAAGCGAGAAATGGATAAAGAAGTTGTGGTACTTACGTACAATGCAATATCACTCAGCAATGAAATCTATGTCATCAGGCCAGTAGCAGCATAATGAGTGGATTCAGGTACGATGATTCTAAGTGAAATAAGTCACACAGAAAAAGAAACATCATAAGGTATCACTAATACACGGAATGTAAACTTGGCTACACAGGAACTGAATTACAAAACAGAATAGGGTCTCAAATGTAGAAAACCAACTTATGCTTGCTTAAGGGGAAAGGTGAGTTGGGGTGCTGCATAAAACCAGAGATTGAAATTAGCACAGATACCTTTCCATAAGCCAAATATGTAATAGACAAGAGCTACTGCTTGCTCAACGAAGTGGACTCAACACCCCATATTAAACGCCTAAGAATATACCTGACTAGTAAGAATCTTAAAACCTATGGATTTATATGTCTCCGAAAGAGAATCAAGCGTGTGTACAGCGGCATAAACGCAGCAGTGATAGGATTGGTGAGGTTCGGTGAGCAAATGCAGACCCTTTGAAGTCATATTGCATGGTACCCATTCCATGGTTCTCAACTCTCCAGGTTTAAGGGATTCTTCCTTCAGCTAAAACATGCATGTGGAACCCAGAGTATGATCCACCGTGTGATCGGGAAACGTGTTCAAATGTGTCTCAGTTTTCGTCCCCTGGTACTCGGGTGCAACATTCCAGACGCTTTACTAACACTCTCCCCACTTGGAGAGTCAGTGCCTTTAACCTCCTGTTTGGCCCAGTTTGCAATTTCTGCGGAAAAGGAACAGGAATAGGGAGAACCAATGAGAGACTAGCTGGAGGTGTCTGGACGGGCAAATTTAACTCTCATTTCCCACCAGGAAGAGGAATTAACCAAAGGCTCAGCGTGCCATGCCGGAACCACACTAGGGCCTGAAGCAATCCTGCGGTGTTGCGGCCAGCTCACAATATAGCGAGTTGAAGAAAGGAGCTCAGGGGCCCTGTAATTCACAAACGTGCAGAGTTATAAATGACAGCTATCGTCCAAAAATATATTGAAGTAAGGCTGCCAAGAGGACTTGAAAGCGGGGCAGAATTGCAGGAAACTGATTTCAGGAGTTGGACTGGAATTGCATGTAAAGCATAGGAAAAGGGGTAGAATATCCACAATGATGCACTTGGCCAAAAAGGGCGTATGCGTTTTTTCCTGAATATATTCAGGAAAAAACGCATACGCCCTTTTTGGCCAACCAAGCAAGCTTGCAAAAGGAACTCTACACTACAATGAAGTCTCACTGCCCCCCGGTCAAAAGGGCCATCTGAAAAAAGTGTAAAATCCAGAAAGGCAGGACAGGCCATGGAGAACTGGGAGCCTTCTTATGCTGATGGGCGGGATGTAAATTGCCAACAGCCACTCTGGAGAAGTGTATGGTGTTTCCTGAAGCATCAAAAAAGAAAGCAACAGAGCCTAGGGCACTTCCACTTATGGTCCTATAGCTTAGGGAAATTAAAATCAAAAAGACACAGCCACCCCAAAGTTTGGGACGGCTCTGTTTACAAGAACCTCGTTTATGGTACAAGTTCAATATCGCAGAAAGCGAAAAATGGATAAAGAAGTTGTGGTACTTACGTACAATGCAATATCACTCAGCAATGAAATCTATGTCATCAGGCCAGTAGCAGCATAATGAGTGGATTCAGGTACGATGATTCTAAGTGAAATAAGTCACACAGAAAAAGAAACATCATAAGGTATCACTAATACACGGAATGTAAACTTGGCTACACAGGAACTGAATTACAAAACAGAATAGGGTCTCAAATGTAGAAAACCAACTTATGCTTGCTTAAGGGGAAAGGTGAGTTGGGGTGCTGCATAAAACCAGAGATTGAAATTAGCACAGATACCTTTCCATAAGCCAAATATGTAATAGACAAGAGCTACTGCTTGCTCAACGAAGTGGACTCAACACCCCATATTAAACGCCTAAGAATATACCTGACTAGTAAGAATCTTAAAACCTATGGATTTATATGTCTCCGAAAGAGAATCAAGCGTGTGTACAGCGGCATAAACGCAGCAGTGATAGGATTGGTGAGGTTCGGTGAGCAAATGCAGACCCTTTGAAGTCATATTGCATGGTACCCATTCCATGGTTCTCAACTCTCCAGGTTTAAGGGATTCTTCCTTCAGCTAAAACATGCATGTGGAACCCAGAGTATGATCCACCGTGTGATCAGGAAACGTGTTCAAATGTGTCTCAGTTTTCGTCCCCTGGTACTCGGGTGCAACATTCCAGACGCTTTACTATCACTCTCCCCACTTGGAGAGTCAGTGCCTTTAACCTCCTGTTTGGCCCAGTTTGCAATTTCTGCGGAAAATGAACAGGAATAGGGAGAACCAATGAGAGACTAGCTGGAGGTGTCTGGACGGGCAAATTTAACTCGCATTTCCCACCAAGAAGAGGAATTAACCAAAGGCTCAGCGAGCCATGCCGGAACCACACTAGGGCCTGAAGCAATCCTGTGGTGTTGCGGCCAGCTCACAAGAAAACGAGTTGAAGAAAGGAGCTCAGGGGCACTGTAATTCACAAACCTGCAGAGTTATAAATGACAGCTATCGTCCAAAAATATATTGAAGTAAGGCTGCCAAGAGGACTTGAAAGCGGGGCAGAATTGCAGGAAACCGATTTCAGGAGGTAGACTGGAATTGCATGTAAAGCATAGGAAAAGAGGTAGAACGTCCACAGCGATGCACTTGGCCAAAAAGGGCGTATGCGTTTTTTCCTGAATATATTCAGGAAAAAACGCATACGCCCTTTTTGGCCAACCAAGCAAGCTTGCAAAGGAAATCTGCACTACAATGAAGTCTCACTGCCCCCGGGTCAAAAGGGCCATCTGAAAAAAGTGTAAAATCCAGAAAGGCAGGACAGGCCATGGAGAACTGGGAGCCTTCTTATGCTGATGGGCGGGATGTAAATTGCCAACAGCCACTCTGGAGAAGTGTATGGTGTTTCCTGAAACATCTAAAAAACAAAGCAACAGAGCCTAAGGCACTTCCACTTATGGTCCTATAGATTAGGGAAATTAAAATCAAAAAGACACAGCCACCCCAAAGTTTGGGATGGCTCTGTTTACAAGAACCTCGTTTACGGTACAAGTTCAATATCGCAGAAAGCGAAAAATGGATAAAGAAGTTGTGGTACTTACGTACAATGCAATATCACTCAGCAATGAAATCTATGTCATCAGGCCAGTAGCAGCATAATGAGTGGATTCAGGTACGATGATTCTAAGTGAAATAAGTCACACAGAAAAAGAAACATCATAAGGTATCACTAATACACGGAATGTAAACTTGGCTACACAGGAACTGAATTACAAAACAGAATAGGGTCTCAAATGTAGAAAACCAACTTATGCTTGCTTAAGGGGAAAGGTGAGTTGGGGTGCTGCATAAAACCAGAGATTGAAATTAGCACAGATACCTTTCCATAAGCCAAATATGTAATAGACAAGAGCTACTGCTTGCTCAACGAAGTGGACTCAACACCCCATATTAAACGCCTAAGAATATACCTGACTAGTAAGAATCTTAAAACCTATGGATTTATATGTCTCCGAAAGAGAATCAAGCGTGTGTACAGCGGCATAAACGCAGCAGTGATAGGATTGGTGAGGTTCCGTGAGCAAATGCAGACCCTTTGAAGTCATATTGCATGGTACCCATTCCATGGTTCTCAACTCTCCAGGTTTAAGGGATTCTTCCTTCAGCTAAAACATGCATGTGGAACCCAGAGTATGATCCACCGTGTGATCGGGAAACGTGTTCAAATGTGTCTCAGTTTTCGTCCCCTGGTACTCGGGTGCAACATTCCAGACGCTTTACTAACACTCTCCCCACTTGGAGAGTCAGTGCCTTTAACCTCCTGTTTGGCCCAGTTTGCAATTTCTGCGGAAAATGAACAGGAATAGGGAGAACCAATGAGAGACTAGCTGGAGGTGTCTGGACGGGCAAATTTAACTCGCATTTCCCACCAAGAAGAGGAATTAACCAAAGGCTCAGCGTGCGAAGCCGGAACCACACTAGGGCCTGAAGCAATCCTGCGGTGTTGCGGCCAGCTCACAAGATAGCGAGTTGAAGAAAGGAGCTCAGGGGCCCTGTAATTCACAAACCTGCAGAGTTATAAATGACAGCTATCGTCCAAAAATATACTGAAGTAAGGCTGCCAAGAGGACTTGAAAGCGGGGCAGAATTGCAGGAAACCGATTTCAGGAGGTAGACTGGAATTGCATGTAAAGCATAGGAAAAGAGGCAGAACATCCACAATGATGCACTTGGCCAAAAAGGGCGCATGCGTTTTTTCCTGAATATATTCAGGAAAAAACGCATGCGCCCTTTTTGGCCAACCAAGCAAGCTTGCAAAGGAAATCTGCACTACAATGAAGTCTCACTGCCCCCTGGTCAAAAGGGCCATCTGAAAAAAGTGTAAAAATCAGAAAGGCAGGACAGGCCAAGGAGAACTGGGAGCCTTCTTATGCTGATGGGCGGGATGTAAATTGCCAACAGCCACTCTGGAGAAGTGTATGGTGTTTCCTGAAACATCTAAAAAACAAAGCAACAGAGCCTAGGGCACTTCCACTTATGGTCCTATAGCTTAGGGAAATTAAAATCAAAAAGACACAGCCACCCCAAAGTTTGGGACGGCTCTGTTTACAAGAACCTCCTTTACGGTACAAGGTCAATATCGCAGAAAGCGAAAAATGGATAAAGAAGTTGTGGTACTTACGTACAAGGCAATATCACTCAGCAATGAAATCTATGTCATCAGGCCAGTAGCAGCATAATGAGCGGATTCAGGTACGATGATTCTAAGTGAAATAAGTCACACAGAAAAAGAAACATCATTAGATATCACTAATATACGGAATGTAAACTTGGCTACACAGGAACTGAATTACAAAACAGAACAGTGTCTCAAATGTAGAAAACCAACATATGCTTGCTTAAGGGGAAAGGTGAGTTGGGGTGCTGCATAAAACCAGAGATTGAAATTAACACAGATACCTTTCCATAAGCCAAATATGTAATAGACAAGAGCTACTGCTTGCTCAATGAAGTGGACTCAACACCCCATATTAAACGCCTAAGAATATACCTGACTAATAAGAATCTTAAAACCTATGGATTTATATGTCTCCGAAAGAGAATCAAGCGTGTGTACAGCGGCATAAACGCAGCAGTGATAGGATTGGTGAGGTTCGGTGAGCAAATGCAGACCCTTTGAAGTCATATTGCATGGTACCCATTCCATGGTTCTCAACTCTCCAGGTTTAAGGGATTCTTCCTTCAGCTAAAACATGCATGTGGAACCCACAGTATGATCCACCGTGTGATCGGGAAACGTGTTCAAATGTGTCTCAGTTTTCGTCCCCTGGTACTCGGGTGCAACATTCCAGACGCTTTACTAACACTCTCCCCACTTGGAGAGTCAGTGACTTTAAACTCCTGTTTGGCCCAGTTTGCAATTTCTGAGGAAAATGTACAGGAATAGGGAGAACCAATGAGAGACTAGCTGGAGGTGTCTGGACGGGCAAATTTAACTCTCATTTCCCACCAGGAAGAGGAATTAACCAAAGGCTCAGCGAGCCATGCCGGAACCACACTAGGGCCTGAAGCAATCCTACGGTGTTGCGGCCAGCTCACAAGAAAGCGAGTTGAAGAAAGGAGCTCAGGGGCCCGGTAATTCACAAACCTGCAGAGTTATAAATGACAGCTATCGTCCAAAAATATATTGAAGTAAGGCTGCCAAGAGGACTTGAAAGCGGGGCAGAATTGCAGGAAACCGATTTCAGGAGGTAGACTGGAATTGCATGTAAAGCATAGGAAAAGAGGCAGAACGTCCACAATGATGCACTTGGCCAAAAAGGGCGTATGCGTTTTTTCCTGAATATATTCAGGAAAAAACGCATACGCCCTTTTTGGCCAACCAAGCAAGCTTGCAAAGGAAATCTGCACTACAATGAAGTCTCACTGCCCCCAGGTCAAAAGGGCCATCTGAAAAAAGTGTAAAATCCAGAAAGGCAGGACAGGCCATGGAGAACTGGGAGCCTTCTTATGCTGATGGGCGGGATGTAAATTGCCAACAGCCACTCTGGAGAAGTGTATGGTGTTTCCTGAAACATCAAAAAACAAAGCAACAGAGCCTAGGGCACTTCCACTTATGGTCCTATAGATTAGGGAAATTAAAATCAAAAAGACACAGCCACCCCAAAGTTTGGGATGGCTCTGTTTACAAGAACCTCGTTTACGGTACAAGTTCAATATCGCAGAAAGCGAAAAATGGATAAAGAAGTTGTGGTACTTACGTACAATGCAATATCACTCAGCAATGAAATCTATGTCATCAGGCCAGTAGCAGCATAATGAGTGGATTCAGGTACGATGATTCTAAGTGAAATAAGTCACACAGAAAAAGAAACATCATAAGGTATCACTAATACACGGAATGTAAACTTGGCTACACAGGAACTGAATTACAAAACAGAATAGGGTCTCAAATGTAGAAAACCAACTTAGGCTTGCTTAAGGGGAAAGGTGAGTTGGGGTGCTGCATAAAACCAGAGATTGAAATTAGCACAGATACCTTTCCATAAGCCAAATATGTAATAGACAAGAGCTACTGCTTGCTCAACGAAGTGGACTCAACACCCCATATTAAACGCCTAAGAATATACCTGACTAGTAAGAATCTTAAAACCTATGGATTTATATGTCTCCGAAAGAGAATCAAGCGTGTGTACAGCGGCATAAACGCAGCAGTGATAGGATTGGTGAGGTTCGGTGAGCAAATGCAGACCCTTTGAAGTCATATTGCATGGTACCCATTCCATGGTTCTCAACTCTCCAGGTTTAAGGGATTCTTCCTTCAGCTAAAACATGCATGTGGAACCCAGAGTATGATCCACCGTGTGATCGGGAAACGTGTTCAAATGTGTCTCAGTTTTCGTCCCCTGGTACTCGGGTGCAACATTCCAGACGCTTTACTAACACTCTCCCCACTTGGAGAGTCAGTGCCTTTAACCTCCTGTTTGGCCCAGTTTGCAATTTCTGCGGAAAATGAACAGGAATAGGGAGAACCAATGAGAGACTAGCTGGAGGTGTCTGGACGGGCAAATTTAACTCGCATTTCCCACCAAGAAGAGGAATTAACCAAAGGCTCAGCGTGCGAAGCCGGAACCACACTAGGGCCTGAAGCAATCCTGCGGTGTTGCGGCCAGCTCACAAGATAGCGAGTTGAAGAAAGGAGCTCAGGGGCCCTGTAATTCACAAACCTGCAGAGTTATAAATGACAGCTATCGTCCAAAAATATACTGAAGTAAGGCTGCCAAGAGGACTTGAAAGCGGGGCAGAATTGCAGGAAACCGATTTCAGGAGGTAGACTGGAATTGCATGTAAAGCATAGGAAAAGAGGCAGAACATCCACAATGATGCACTTGGCCAAAAAGGGCGCATGCGTTTTTTCCTGAATATATTCAGGAAAAAACGCATGCGCCCTTTTTGGCCAACCAAGCAAGCTTGCAAAGGAAATCTGCACTACAATGAAGTCTCACTGCCCCCTGGTCAAAAGGGCCATCTGAAAAAAGTGTAAAAATCAGAAAGGCAGGACAGGCCAAGGAGAACTGGGAGCCTTCTTATGCTGATGGGCGGGATGTAAATTGCCAACAGCCACTCTGGAGAAGTGTATGGTGTTTCCTGAAACATCTAAAAAACAAAGCAACAGAGCCTAAGGCACTTCCACTTATGGTCCTATAGCTTAGGGAAATTAAAATCAAAAAGACACAGCCACCCCAAAGTTTGGGACGGCTCTGTTTACAAGAACCTCGTTTACGGTACAAGTTCAATATCGCAGAAAGCGAAAAATGGATAAAGAAGTTGTGGTACTTACGTACAATGCAATATCACTCAGCAATGAAATCTATGTCATCAGGCCAGTAGCAGCATAATGAGTGGATTCATGAACGATGATTCTAAGTGAAATAAGGCACACAGAAAAAGAAACATCATAAGGTATCACTAATACACGGAATGTAAACTTGGCTACACAGGAACTGAATTACAAAACAGAATAGGGTCTCAAATGTAGAAAACCAACTTATGCTTGCTTAAGGGGAAAGGTGAGTTGGGGTGCTGCATAAAACCAGAGATTGAAATTAGCACAGATACCTTTCCATAAGCCAAATATGTAATAGACAAGAGCTACTGCTTGCTCAACGAAGTGGACTCAACACCCCATATTAAACGCCTAAGAATATACCTGACTAGTAAGAATGTTAAAACCTATGGATTTATATGTCTCCGAAAGTGAATCAAGCGTGTGTACAGCGGCATAAACGCAGCAGTGATAGGATTGGTGAGGTTCGGTGAGCAAATGCAGACCCTTTGAAGTCATATTGCATGGTACCCATTCCATGGTTCTCAACTCTCCAGGTTTAAGGGATTCTTCCTTCAGCTAAAACATGCATGTGGAACCCAGAGTATGATCCACCGTGTGATCGGGAAATGTGTTCAAATGTGTCTCAGTTTTCGTCCCCTGGTACTCGGGTGCAACATTCCAGACGCTTTACTAACACTCTCCCCACTTGGAGAGTCAGTGCCTTTAACCTCCTGTTTGGCCCAGTTTGCAATTTCTGCGGAAAATGAACAGGAATAGGGAGAACCAATGAGAGACTAGCTGGAGGTGTCTGGACGGGCAAATTTAACTCTCATTTCCCACCAAGAAGAGGAATTAACCAAAGGCTCAACGAGCCATGCCGGAACCACACTAGGGCCTGAAGCAATCCTGCGGTGTTGCGGCCAGCTCACAAGAAAGCGAGTTGAAGAAAGGAGCTCAGGGGCCCGGTAATTCACAAACCTGCAGAGTTATAAATGACAGCTATCGTCCAAAAATATATTGAAGTAAGGCTGCCAAGAGGACTTGAAAGCGGGGCAGAATTGCAGGAAACCGATTTCAGGAGGTAGACTGGAATTGCATGTAAAGCATACGAAAAGTGGCAGAACGTCCACAGTGATGCACTTGGCCAAAAAGGGCGTATGCGTTTTTCCTGAATATATTCAGGAAAAAACGCATACGCCCTTTTTGCCCAAACAAGCAAGCTTGCAAAGGAAATCTGCACTACAATGAAGTCTCACTGCCCCCCGGTCAGAAGGGCCATCTGAAAAAAGTGTAAAATCCAGAAAGGCAGGACAGGCCATGGAGAACTGGGAGCCTTCTTATGCTGATGGGCGGGATGTAAATTGCCAACAGCCACTCTGGAGAAGTGTATGGTGTTTCCTGAAACATCTAAAAAACAAAGCAACAGAGCCTAGGGCACTTCCACTTATGGTCCTATAGCTTAGGGAAATTAAAATCAAAAAGACACAGCCACCCCAAAGTTTGGGATGGCTCTGTTTACAAGAACCTCGTTTATGGTACAAGTTTAATATCGCAGAAAGCGAAAAATGGATAAAGAAGTTGTGGTACTTACGTACAATGCAATATCACTCAGTAATGAAATCTATGTCATCAGGCCAGTAGCAGCATAATGAGTGGATTCAGGTACGATGATTCTAAGTGAAATAAGTCACACAGAAAAAGAAACATCATAAGGTATCACTAATACACGGAATGTAAACTTGGCTACACAGGAACTGAATTACAAAACAGAATAGGGTCTCAAATGTAGAAAACCAACTTATGCTTGCTTAAGGGGAAAGGTGAGTTGGGGTGCTGCATAAAACCAGAGATTGAAATTAGCACAGATACCTTTCCATAAGCCAAATATGTAATAGACAAGAGCTACTGCTTGCTCAACGAAGTGGACTCAACACCCCATATTAAACGCCTAAGAATATACCTGACTAGTAAGAATCTTAAAACCTATGGATTTATATGTCTCCGAAAGAGAATCAAGCGTGTGTACAGCGGCATAAACGCAGCAGTGATAGGATTGGTGAGGTTCGGTGAGCAAATGCAGACCCTTTGAAGTCATATTGCATGGTACCCATTCCATGGTTCTCAACTCTCCAGGTTTAAGGGATTCTTCCTTCAGCTAAAACATGCATGTGGAACCCACAGTATGATCCACCGTGTGATCGGGAAACGTGTTCAAATGTGTCTCAGTTTTCGTCCCCTGGTACTCGGGTGCAACATTCCAGACGCTTTACTAACACTCTCCCCACTTGGAGAGTCAGTGCCTTTAACCTCCTGTTTGGCCCAGTTTGCAATTTCTGCGGAAAAGGAACAGGAATAGGGAGAACCAATGAGAGACTAGCTGGAGGTGTCTGGACGGACAAATTTAACTCTCATTTCCCACCAGGAAGAGGAATTAACCAAAGGCTCAACGAGCCATGCCGGAACCACACTAGGGCCTGAAGCAATCCTGCGGTGTTGCGGCCAGCTCACAAGAAAGCAAGTTGAAGAAAGGAGCTCAGGGGCCCTGTAATTCACAAACCTGCAGAGTTATAAATGACAGCTATCGTCCAAAAATATATTGAAGTAAGGCTGCCAAGAGGACTTGAAAGCGGGGCAGAATTGCAGGAAACCGATTTCAGGAGGTAGACTGGAATTGCATGTAAAGCATAGGAAAAGTGGCAGAACGTCCACAGTGATGCACTTGGCCAAAAAGGGCGTATGCGTTTTTTCCTGAATATATTCAGGAAAAAACGCATACGCCCTTTTTGGCCAACCAAGCAAGCTTGCAAAGGAAATCTGCACTACAATGAAGTCTCACTGCCCCCCAGTCAAAATGGCCATCTGAAAAAAGTGTAAAATCCAGAAAGGCAGGACAGGCCATGGAGAACTGGGAGCCTTCTTATGCTGATGGGCGGGATGTAAACTGCCAACAGCCACTCTGGAGAAGTGTATGGTGTTTCCTGAAACATCTAAAAAACAAAGCAACAGAGCCTAAGGCACTTCCACTTATGGTCCTATAGCTTAGGGAAATTAAAATCAAAAAGACACAGCCACCCCAAAGTTTGGGACGGCTCTGTTTACAAGAACCTCGTTTACGGTACAAGTTCAATATCGCAGAAAGCGAAAAATGGATAAAGAAGTTGTGGTACTTACGTACAATGCAATATCACTCAGCAATGAAATCTATGTCATCAGGCCAGTAGCAGCATAATGAGTGGATTCAGGAACGATGATTCTAAGTGAAATAAGGCACACAGAAAAAGAAACATCATAAGGTATCACTAATACACGGAATGTAAACTTGGCTACACAGGAACTGAATTACAAAACAGAATAGGGTCTCAAATGTAGAAAACCAACTTATGCTTGCTTCAGGGGAAAGGTGAGTTGGGGTGCTGCATAAAACCAGAGATTGAAATTAGCACAGATACCTTTCCATAAGCCAAATATGTAATAGACAAGAGCTACTGCTTGCTCAACGAAGTGGACTCAACACCCCATATTAAACGCCTAAGAATATACCTGACTAGTAAGAATCTTAAAACCTATGGATTTATATGTCTCCGAAAGTGAATCAAGCGTGTGTACAGCGGCATAAACGCAGCAGTGATAGGATTGGTGAGGTTCGGTGAGCAAATGCAGACCCTTTGAAGTCATATTGCATGGTACCCATTCCATGGTTCTCAACTCTCCAGGTTTAAGGGATTCTTCCTTCAGCTAAAACATGCATGTGGAACCCAGAGTATGATCCACCGTGTGATCGGGAAATGTGTTCAAATGTGTCTCAGTTTTCGTCCCCTGGTACTCGGGTGCAACATTCCAGACGCTTTACTAACACTCTCCCCACTTGGAGAGTCAGTGCCTTTAACCTCCTGTTTGGCCCAGTTTGCAATTTCTGCGGAAAATGAACAGGAATAGGGAGAACCAATGAGAGACTAGCTGGAGGTGTCTGGACGGGCAAATTTAACTCTCATTTCCCACCAAGAAGAGGAATTAACCAAAGGCTCAACGAGCCATGCCGGAACCACACTAGGGCCTGAAGCAATCCTGCGGTGTTGCGGCCAGCTCACAAGAAAGCGAGTTGAAGAAAGGAGCTCAGGGGCCCGGTAATTCACAAACCTGCAGAGTTATAAATGACAGCTATCGTCCAAAAATATATTGAAGTAAGGCTGCCAAGAGGACTTGAAAGCGGGGCAGAATTGCAGGAAACCGATTTCAGGAGGTAGACTGGAATTGCATGTAAAGCATACGAAAAGTGGCAGAACGTCCACAGTGATGCACTTGGCCAAAAAGGGCGTATGCGTTTTTTCCTGAATATATTCAGGAAAAAACGCATACGCCCTTTTTGCCCAAACAAGCAAGCTTGCAAAGGAAATCTGCACTACAATGAAGTCTCACTGCCCCCCGGTCAGAAGGGCCATCTGAAAAAAGTGTAAAATCCAGAAAGGCAGGACAGGCCATGGAGAACTGGGAGCCTTCTTATGCTGATGGGCGGGATGTAAATTGCCAACAGCCACTCTGGAGAAGTGTATGGTGTTTCCTGAAACATCTAAAAAACAAAGCAACAGAGCCTAGGGCACTTCCACTTATGGTCCTATAGCTTAGGGAAATTAAAATCAAAAAGACACAGCCACCCCAAAGTTTGGGATGGCTCTGTTTACAAGAACCTCGTTTATGGTACAAGTTTAATATCGCAGAAAGCGAAAAATGGATAAAGAAGTTGTGGTACTTACGTACAATGCAATATCACTCAGTAATGAAATCTATGTCATCAGGCCAGTAGCAGCATAATGAGTGGATTCAGGTACGATGATTCTAAGTGAAATAAGTCACACAGAAAAAGAAACATCATAAGGTATCACTAATACACGGAATGTAAACTTGGCTACACAGGAACTGAATTACAAAACAGAATAGGGTCTCAAATGTAGAAAACCAACTTATGCTTGCTTAAGGGGAAAGGTGAGTTGGGGTGCTGCATAAAACCAGAGATTGAAATTAGCACAGATACCTTTCCATAAGCCAAATATGTAATAGACAAGAGCTACTGCTTGCTCAACGAAGTGGACTCAACACCCCATATTAAACGCCTAAGAATATACCTGACTAGTAAGAATCTTAAAACCTATGGATTTATATGTCTCCGAAAGAGAATCAAGCGTGTGTACAGCGGCATAAACGCAGCAGTGATAGGATTGGTGAGGTTCGGTGAGCAAATGCAGACCCTTTGAAGTCATATTGCATGGTACCCATTCCATGGTTCTCAACTCTCCAGGTTTAAGGGATTCTTCCTTCAGCTAAAACATGCATGTGGAACCCACAGTATGATCCACCGTGTGATCGGGAAACGTGTTCAAATGTGTCTCAGTTTTCGTCCCCTGGTACTCGGGTGCAACATTCCAGACGCTTTACTAACACTCTCCCCACTTGGAGAGTCAGTGACTTTAAACTCCTGTTTGGCCCAGTTTGCAATTTCTGAGGAAAATGTACAGGAATAGGGAGAACCAATGAGAGACTAGCTGGAGGTGTCTGGATGGGCAAATTTAACTCTCATTTCCCACCAGGAAGAGGAATTAACCAAAGGCTCAGCGAGCCATGCCGGAACCACACTAGGGCCTGAAGCAATCCTGCGGTGTTGCGGCCAGCTCACAAGAAAGCGAGTTGAAGAAAGGAGCTCAGGGGCACTGTAATACACAAACCTGCAGAGTTATAAATGACAGCTATCGTCCAAAAATATATTGAAGTAAGGCTGCCAAGAGGACTTCAAAGCGGGGCAGAATTGCAGGAAACCGATTTCAGGAGGTAGACTGGAATTGCATGTAAAGCATAGGAAAAGAGGCAGAACGTCCACAATGATGCACTTGGCCAAAAAGGGCGTATGCGTTTTTTCCTGAATATATTCAGGAAAAAACGCATACGCCCTTTTTGGCCAACCAAGCAAGCTTGCAAAGGAAATGTGCACTACAATGAAGTCTCACTGCCCCCCGGTCAAAAGGGCCATCTGAAAAAAGTGTAAAATCCAGAAAGGCAGGACAGGCCATGGAGAACTGGGAGCCTTCTTATGCTGATGGGCGGGATGTAAATTGCCAACAGCCACTCTGGAGAAGTGTATGGTGTTTCCTGAAACATCTAAAAAACAAAGCAACAGAGCCTAGGGCACTTCCACTTATGGTCCTATAGCTTAGGGAAATTAAAATCAAAAAGACACAGCCACCCCAAAGTTTGGGACGGCTCTGTTTACAAGAACCTCGTTTATGGTACAAGTTCAATATCGCAGAAAGCGAAAAATGGATAAAGAAGTTGTGGTACTTACGTACAATGCAATATCACTCAGCAATGAAATCTATGTCATCAGGCCAGTAGCAGCATAATGAGTGGATTCAGGTACGATGATTCTAAGTGAAATAAGTCACACAGAAAAAGAAACATCATTAGATATCACTAATATACGGAATGTAAACTTGGCTACACAGGAACTGAATTACAAAACAGAATAGGGTCTCAAATGTAGAAAACCAACTTATGCTTGCTTAAGGGGAAAGGTGAGTTGGGGTGCTGCATAAAACCAGAGATTGAAATTAGCACAGATACCTTTCCATAAGCCAAATATGTAATAGACAAGAGCTACTGCTTGCTCAACGAAGTGGACTCAACACCCCATATTAAACGCCTAAGAATATACCTGACTAGTAAGAATCTTAAAACCTATGGATTTATATGTCTCCGAAAGAGAATCAAGCGTGTGTACAGCGGCATAAACGCAGCAGTGATAGGATTGGTGAGGTTCGGTGAGCAAATGCAGACCCTTTGAAGTCATATTGCATGGTACCCATTCCATGGTTCTCAACTCTCCAGGTTTAAGGGATTCTTCCTTTAGCTAAAACATGCATGTGGAACCCAGAGTATGATCCACTGTGTGATCGGGAAACGTGTTCAAATGCGTCTCAGTTTTCGTCCCCTGGTACTCGGGTGCAACATTCCAGACGCTTTACTAACACTCTCCCCACTTGGAGAGTCAGTGCCTTTAACCTCCTGTTTGGCCCAGTTTGCAATTTCTGCGGAAAATGAACAGGAATAGGGAGAACCAATGAGAGACTAGCTGGAGGTGTCTGGACGGGCAAATTTAACTCTCATTTCACACCAGGAAGAGGAATTAAGCAAATGCTCAGCGTGCCATGCCGGAACCACACTAGGGCCTGAAGCAATCCTGCGGTATTGCGGCCAGCTCACAAGATAGCGAGTTGAAGAAAGGAGCTCAGGGGCCCTGTAATTCACAAACCTGCAGAGTTATAAATGACAGCTATCGTCCAAAAATATATTGAAGTAAGGCTGCCAAGAGGACTTGAAAGCGGGGCAGAATTGCAGGAAACCGATTTCAGGAGGTAGACTGGAATTGCATGTAAAGCATAGGAAAAGAGGCAGAACGTCCACAATGATGCACTTGGCCAAAAAGGGCGTATGCGTTTTTTCCTGAATATATTCAGGAAAAAACGCATACGCCCTTTTTGGCCAACCAAGCAAGCTTGCAAAGGAAATGTGCACTACAATGAAGTCTCACTGCCCCCCGGCCAAAAGGGTCATCTGAAAAATGTGTAAAATCCAGAAAGCCAGGACAGGCCATGGAGAACTGGGAGCCTTCTTATGCTGATGGGCGGGATGTAAATTGCCAACAGCCACTCTGGAGAAGTGTATGGTGTTTCCTGAAACATCAAAAAACAAAGCAACAGAGCCTAGGGCACTTCCACTTATGGTCCTATAGCTTAGGGAAATTAAAATCAAAAAGACACAGCCACCCCAAAGTTTGGGACGGCTCTGTTTACAAGAACCTCGTTTATGGTACAAGTTCAATATCGCAGAAAGCGAAAAATGGATAAAGAAGTTGTGGTACTTACGTACAATGCAATATCACTCAGCAATGAAATCTATGTCATCAGGCCAGTAGCAGCATAATGAGTGGATTCAGGTACGATGATTCTAAGTGAAATAAGTCACACAGAAAAAGAAACATCATAAGGTATCACTAATACACGGAATGTAAACTTGGCTACACAGGAACTGAATTACAAAACAGAATAGGGTCTCAAATGTAGAAAACCAACTTATGCTTGCTTAAGGGGAAAGGTGAGTTGGGGTGCTGCATAAAACCAGAGATTGAAATTAGCACAGATACCTTTCCATAAGCCAAATATGTAATAGACAAGAGCTACTGCTTGCTCAACGAAGTGGACTCAACACCCCATATTAAACGCCTAAGAATATACCTGACTAGTAAGAATCTTAAAACCTATGGATTTATATGTCTCCGAAAGAGAATCAAGCGTGTGTACAGCGGCATAAACGCAGCAGTGATAGGATTGGTGAGGTTCGGTGAGCAAATGCAGACCCTTTGAAGTCATATTGCATGGTACCCATTCCATGGTTCTCAACTCTCCAGGTTTAAGGGATTCTTCCTTCAGCTAAAACATGCATGTGGAACCCAGAGTATGATCCACCGTGTGATCGGGAAACGTGTTCAAATGTGTCTCAGTTTTCGTCCCCTGGTACTCGGGTGCAACATTCCAGACGCTTTACTAACACTCTCCCCACTTGGAGAGTCAGTGCCTTTAACCTCCTGTTTGGCCCAGTTTGCAATTTCTGCGGAAAAGGAACAGGAATAGGGAGAACCAATGAGAGACTAGCTGGAGGTGTCTGGACGGGCAAATTTAACTCTCATTTCCCACCAAGAAGAGGAATTAACCAAAGGCTCAACGAGCCATGCCGGAACCACACTAGGGCCTGAAGCAATCCTGCGGTGTTGCGGCCAGCTCACAAGAAAGCGAGTTGAAGAAAGGAGCTCAGGGGCCCTGTAATTCACAAACCTGCAGAGTTATAAATGACAGCTATCGTCCAAAAATATATTGAAGTAAGGCTGCCAAGAGGACTTGAAAGCGGGGCAGAATTGCAGGAAACCGATTTCAGGAGGTAGACTGGAATTGCATGTAAAGCATAGGAAAAGTGGCAGAACGTCCACAGTGATGCACTTGGCCAAAAAGGGCGTATGCGTTTTTTCCTGAATATATTCAGGAAAAAACGCATACGCCCTTTTTGGCCAACCAAGCAAGCTTGCAAAGGAAATGTGCACTACAATGAAGTCTCACTGCCCCCCGGTCAAAAGGGCCATCTGAAAAAAGTGTAAAATCCAGAAAGGCAGGACAGGCCATGGAAAACTGGGAGCCTTCTTATGCTGATGGGCGGGATGTAAATTGCCAACAGCCACTCTGGAGAAGTGTATGGTGTTTCCTGAAACATCTAAAAAACAAAGCAACAGAGCCTAGGGCACTTCCACTTATGGTCCTATAGCTTAGGGAAATTAAAATCAAAAAGACACAGCCACCCCAAAGTTTGGGACGGCTCTGTTTACAAGAACCTCGTTTACGGTACAAGTTCAATATCGCAGAAAGTGAAAAATGGATAAAGAAGTTGTGGTACTTACGTACAATGCAATATCACTCAGCAATGAAATCTATGTCATCAGGCCAGTAGCAGCATAATGAGTGGATTCAGGTACGATGATTCTAAGTGAAATAAGGCACACAGAAAAAGAAACATCATAAGGTATCACTAATACACGGAATGTAAACTTGGCTACACAGGAACTGAATTACAAAACAGAATAGGGTCTCAAATGTAGAAAACCAACTTATGCTTGCTTAAGGGGAAAGGTGAGTGGGGTGCTGCATAAAACCAGAGATTGAAATTAGCACAGATACCTTTCCATAAGCCAAATATGTAATAGACAAGAGCTACTGCTTGCTCAACGAAGTGGACTCAACACCCCATATTAAACGCCTAAGAATATACCTGACTAGTAAGAATCTTAAAACCTATGGATTTATATGTCTCCGAAAGAGAATCAAGCGTGTGTACAGCGGCATAAACGCAGCAGTGATAGGATTGGTGAGGTTCGGTGAGCAAATGCAGACCCTTTGAAGTCATATTGCATGGTACCCATTCCATGGTTCTCAACTCTCCAGGTTTAAGGGATTCTTCCTTCAGCTAAATCATGCATGTGGAACCCAGAGTATGATCCACCGTGTGATCGGGAAACGTGTTCAAATGTGTCTCAGTTTTCGTCCCCTGGTACTCGGGTGCAACATTCCAGACGCTTTACTAACACTCTCCCCACTTGGAGAGTCAGTGCCTTTAACCTCCTGTTTGGCCCAGTTTGCAATTTCTGCGGAAAATGAACAGGAATAGGGAGAACCAATGAGAGACTAGCTGGAGGTGTCTGGACGGGCAAATTTAACACTCATTTCCCACCAGGAAGAGGAATTAACCAAAGGCTCAGCGTGCCATGCCGGAACCACACTAGGGCCTGAAGCAATCCTGCGGTGTTGCGGCCAGCTCACAAGATAGCGAGTTGAAGAAAGGAGCTCAGGGGCCCTGTAATTCACAAACCTGCAGAGTTATAAATGACAGCTATCGTCCAAAAATATATTGAAGTAAGGCTGCCAAGAGGACTTGAAAGCGGGGCAGAATTGCAGGAAACCGATTTCAGGAGGTAGACTGGAATTGCATGTAAAGCATAGGAAAAGAGGCAGAACGTCCACAATGATGCACTTGGCCAAAAAGGGCGTATGCGTTTTTTCCTGAATATATTCAGGAAAAAACGCATACGCCCTTTTTGGCCAACCAAGCAAGCTTGCAAAGGAAATCTGCACTACAATGAAGTCTCACTGCCCCCCGGCCAAAAGGGTCATCTGAAAAAAGTGTAAAATCCAGAAAGGCAGGACAGGCCATGGAGAACTGGGAGCCTTCTTATGCTGATGGGCGGGATGTAAATTGCCAACAGCCACTCTGGAGAAGTGTATGGTGTTTCCTGAAACATCAAAAAACAAAGCAACAGAGCCTAGGGCACTTCCACTTATGGTCCTATAGCTTAGGGAAATTAAAATCAAAAAGACACAGCCACCCCAAAGTTTGGGACGGCTCTGTTTACAAGAACCTCGTTTATGGTACAAGTTCAATATCGCAGAAAGCGAAAAATGGATAAAGAAGTTGTGGTACTTACGTACAATGCAATATCACTCAGCAATGAAATCTATGTCATCAGGCCAGTAGCAGCATAATGAGTGGATTCAGGTACGATGATTCTAAGTGAAATAAGTCACACAGAAAAAGAAACATCATAAGGTATCACTAATACACGGAATGTAAACTTGGCTACACAGGAACTGAATTACAAAACAGAATAGGGTCTCAAATGTAGAAAACCAACTTATGCTTGCTTAAGGGGAAAGGTGAGTTGGGGTGCTGCATAAAACCAGAGATTGAAATTAGCACAGATACCTTTCCATAAGCCAAATATGTAATAGACAAGAGCTACTGCTTGCTCAACGAAGTGGACTCAACACCCCATATTAAAAGCCTAAGAATATACCTGACTAGTAAGAATCTTAAAACCTATGGATTTATATGTCTCCGAAAGAGAATCAAGCGTGTGTACAGCGGCATAAACGCAGCAGTGATAGGATTGGTGAGGTTCGGTGAGCAAATGCAGACCCTTTGAAGTCATATTGCATGGTACCCATTCCATGGTTCTCAACTCTCCAGGTTTAAGGGATTCTTCCTTCAGCTAAAACATGCATGTGGAACCCAGAGTATGATCCACCGTGTGATCGGGAAACGTGTTCAAATGTGTCTCAGTTTTCGTCCCCTGGTACTCGGGTGCAACATTCCAGACGCTTTACTAACACTCTCCCCACTTGGAGAGTCAGTGCCTTTAACCTCCTGTTTGGCCCAGTTTGCAATTTCTGCGGAAAAGGAACAGGAATAGGGAGAACAAATGAGAGACTAGCTGGAGGTGTCTGGACGGGCAAATTTAACTCTCATTTCCCACCAAGAAGAGGAATTAACCAAAGGCTCAACGAGCCATGCCGGAACCACACTAGGGCCTGAAGCAATCCTGCGGTGTTGCGGCCAGCTCACAAGAAAGCGAGTTGAAGAAAGGAGCTCAGGGGCCCTGTAATTCACAAACCTGCAGAGTTATAAATGACAGCTATCGTCCAAAAATATATTGAAGTAAGGCTGCCAAGAGGACTTGAAAGCGGGGCAGAATTGCAGGAAACCGATTTCAGGAGGTAGACTGGAATTGCATGTAAAGCATAGGAAAAGAGGCAGAACGTCCACAATGATGCACTTGGCCAAAAAGGGCGTATGCGTTTTTTCCTGAATATATTCAGGAAAAAACGCATACGCCCTTTTTGGCCAACCAAGCAAGCTTGCAAAGGAAATCTGCACTACAATGAAGTCTCACTGCCCCCCGGCCAAAAGGGTCATCTGAAAAAAGTGTAAAATCCAGAAAGGCAGGACAGGCCATGGAGAACTGGGAGCCTTCTTATGCTGATGGGCGGGATGTAAATTGCCAACAGCCACTCTAGAGAAGTGTATGGTGTTTCCTGAAACATCAAAAAACAAAGCAACAGAGCCTAGGGCACTTCCACTTATGGTCCTATAGCTTAGGGAAATTAAAATCAAAAAGACACAGCCACCCCAAAGTTTGGGACGGCTCTGTTTACAAGAACCTCGTTTATGGTACAAGTTCAATATCGCAGAAAGCGAAAAATGGATAAAGAAGTTGTGGTACTTACGTACAATGCAATATCACTCAGCAATGAAATCTATGTCATCAGGCCAGTAGCAGCATAATGAGTGGATTCAGGTACGATGATTCTAAGTGAAATAAGTCACACAGAAAAAGAAACATCATAAGGTATCACTAATACACGGAATGTAAACTTGGCTACACAGGAACTGAATTACAAAACAGAATAGGGTCTCAAATGTAGAAAACCAACTTATGCTTGCTTAAGGGGAAAGGTGAGTTGGGGTGCTGCATAAAACCAGAGATTGAAATTAGCACAGATACCTTTCCATAAGCCAAATATGTAATAGACAAGAGCTACTGCTTGCTCAACGAAGTGGACTCAACACCCCATATTAAACGCCTAAGAATATACCTGACTAGTAAGAATCTTAAAACCTATGGATTTATATGTCTCCGAAAGAGAATCAAGCGTGTGTACAGCGGCATAAACGCAGCAGTGATAGGATTGGTGAGGTTCGGTGAGCAAATGCAGACCCTTTGAAGTCATATTGCATGGTACCCATTCCATGGTTCTCAACTCTCCAGGTTTAAGGGATTCTTCCTTCAGCTAAAACATGCATGTGGAACCCAGAGTATGATCCACCGTGTGATCGGGAAACGTGTTCAAATGTGTCTCAGTTTTCGTCCCCTGGTACTCGGGTGCAACATTCCAGACGCTTTACTAACACTCTCCCCACTTGGAGAGTCAGTGCCTTTAACCTCCTGTTTGGCCCAGTTTGCAATTTCTGCGGAAAAGGAACAGGAATAGGGAGAACCAATGAGAGACTAGCTGGAGGTGTCTGGACGGGCAAATTTAACTCTCATTTCCCACCAAGAAGAGGAATTAACCAAAGGCTCAACGAGCCATGCCGGAACCACACTAGGGCCTGAAGCAATCCTGCGGTGTTGCGGCCAGCTCACAAGAAAGCGAGTTGAAGAAAGGAGCTCAGGGGCCCTGTAATTCACAAACCTGCAGAGTTATAAATGACAGCTATCGTCCAAAAATATATTGAAGTAAGGCTGCCAAGAGGACTTGAAAGCGGGGCAGAATTGCAGGAAACCGATTTCAGGAGGTAGACTGGAATTGCATGTAAAGCATAGGAAAAGTGGCAGAACGTCCACAGTGATGCACTTGGCCAAAAAGGGCGTATGCGTTTTTTCCTGAATATATTCAGGAAAAAACGCATACGCCCTTTTTGGCCAACCAAGCAAGCTTGCAAAGGAAATGTGCACTACAATGAAGTCTCACTGCCCCCCGGTCAAAAGGGCCATCTGAAAAAAGTGTAAAATCCAGAAAGGCAGGACAGGCCATGGAGAACTGGGAGCCTTCTTATGCTGATGGGCGGGATGTAAATTGCCAACAGCCACTCTGGAGAAGTGTATGGTGTTTCCTGAAACATCTAAAAAACAAAGCAACAGAGCCTAGGGCACTTCCACTTATGGTCCTATAGCTTAGGGAAATTAAAATCAAAAAGACACAGCCACCCCAAAGTTTGGGACGGCTCTGTTTACAAGAACCTCGTTTACGGTACAAGTTCAATATCGCAGAAAGTGAAAAATGGATAAAGAAGTTGTGGTACTTACGTACAATGCAATATCACTCAGCAATGAAATCTATGTCATCAGGCCAGTAGCAGCATAATGAGTGGATTCAGGTACGATGATTCTAAGTGAAATAAGTCACACAGAAAAAGAAACATCATAAGGTATCACTAATACACGGAATGTAAACTTGGCTACACAGGAACTGAATTACAAAACAGAATAGGGTCTCAAATGTAGAAAACCAACTTATGCTTGCTTAAGGGGAAAGGTGAGTGGGGTGCTGCATAAAACCAGAGATTGAAATTAGCACAGTTACCTTTCCATAAGCCAAATATGTAATAGACAAGAGCTACTGCTTGCTCAACGAAGTGGACTCAACACCCCATATTAAACGCCTAAGAATATACCTGACTAGTAAGAATCTTAAAACCTATGGATTTATATGTCTCCGAAAGAGAATCAAGCGTGTGTACAGCGGCATAAACGCAGCAGTGATAGGATTGGTGAGGTTCGGTGAGCAAATGCAGACCCTTTGAAGTCATATTGCATGGTACCCATTCCATGGTTCTCAACTCTCCAGGTTTAAGGGATTCTTCCTTCAGCTAAATCATGCATGTGGAACCCAGAGTATGATCCACCGTGTGATCGGGAAACGTGTTCAAATGTGTCTCAGTTTTCGTCCCCTGGTACTCGGGTGCAACATTCCAGACGCTTTACTAACACTCTCCCCACTTGGAGAGTCAGTGCCTTTAACCTCCTGTTTGGCCCAGTTTGCAATTTCTGCGGAAAATGAACAGGAATAGGGAGAACCAATGAGAGACTAGCTGGAGGTGTCTGGACGGGCAAATTTAACACTCATTTCCCACCAGGAAGAGGAATTAACCAAAGGCTCAGCGTGCCATGCCGGAACCACACTAGGGCCTGAAGCAATCCTGCGGTGTTGCGGCCAGCTCACAAGATAGCGAGTTGAAGAAAGGAGCTCAGGGGCCCTGTAATTCACAAACCTGCAGAGTTATAAATGACAGCTATCGTCCAAAAATATATTGAAGTAAGGCTGCCAAGAGGACTTGAAAGCGGGGCAGAATTGCAGGAAACCGATTTCAGGAGGTAGACTGGAATTGCATGTAAAGCATAGGAAAAGAGGCAGAACGTCCACAATGATGCACTTGGCCAAAAAGGGCGTATGCGTTTTTTCCTGAATATATTCAGGAAAAAACGCATACGCCCTTTTTGGCCAACCAAGCAAGCTTGCAAAGGAAATCTGCACTACAATGAAGTCTCACTGCCCCCCGGCCAAAAGGGTCATCTGAAAAAAGTGTAAAATCCAGAAAGGCAGGACAGGCCATGGAGAACTGGGAGCCTTCTTATGCTGATGGGCGGGATGTAAATTGCCAACAGCCACTCTGGAGAAGTGTATGGTGTTTCCTGAAACATCAAAAAACAAAGCAACAGAGCCTAGGGCACTTCCACTTATGGTCCTATAGCTTAGGGAAATTAAAATCAAAAAGACACAGCCACCCCAAAGTTTGGGACGGCTCTGTTTACAAGAACCTCGTTTATGGTACAAGTTCAATATCGCAGAAAGCGAAAAATGGATAAAGAAGTTGTGGTACTTACGTACAATGCAATATCACTCAGCAATGAAATCTATGTCATCAGGCCAGTAGCAGCATAATGAGTGGATTCAGGTACGATGATTCTAAGTGAAATAAGTCACACAGAAAAAGAAACATCATAAGGTATCACTAATACACGGAATGTAAACTTGGCTACACAGGAACTGAATTACAAAACAGAATAGGGTCTCAAATGTAGAAAACCAACTTATGCTTGCTTAAGGGGAAAGGTGAGTTGGGGTGCTGCATAAAACCAGAGATTGAAATTAGCACAGATACCTTTCCATAAGCCAAATATGTAATAGACAAGAGCTACTGCTTGCTCAACGAAGTGGACTCAACACCCCATATTAAACGCCTAAGAATATACCTGACTAGTAAGAATCTTAAAACCTATGGATTTATATGTCTCCGAAAGAGAATCAAGCGTGTGTACAGCGGCATAAACGCAGCAGTGATAGGATTGGTGAGGTTCGGTGAGCAAATGCAGACCCTTTGAAGTCATATTGCATGGTACCCATTCCATGGTTCTCAACTCTCCAGGTTTAAGGGATTCTTCCTTCAGCTAAAACATGCATGTGGAACCCAGAGTATGATCCACCGTGTGATCGGGAAACGTGTTCAAATGTGTCTCAGTTTTCGTCCCCTGGTACTCGGGTGCAACATTCCAGACGCTTTACTAACACTCTCCCCACTTGGAGAGTCAGTGCCTTTAACCTCCTGTTTGGCCCAGTTTGCAATTTCTGCGGAAAAGAAACAGGAATAGGGAGAACCAATGAGAGACTAGCTGGAGGTGTCTGGACGGGCAAATTTAACTCTCATTTCCCACCAAGAAGAGGAATTAACCAAAGGCTCAACGAGCCATGCCGGAACCACACTAGGGCCTGAAGCAATCCTGCGGTGTTGCGGCCAGCTCACAAGAAAGCGAGTTGAAGAAAGGAGCTCAGGGGCCCTGTAATTCACAAACCTGCAGAGTTATAAATGACAGCTATCGTCCAAAAATATATTGAAGTAAGGCTGCCAAGAGGACTTGAAAGCGGGGCAGAATTGCAGGAAACCGATTTCAGGAGGTAGACTGGAATTGCATGTAAAGCATAGGAAAAGTGGCAGAACGTCCACAGTGATGCACTTGGCCAAAAAGGGCGTATGCGTTTTTTCCTGAATATATTCAGGAAAAAACGCATACGCCCTTTTTGGCCAACCAAGCAAGCTTGCAAAGGAAATGTGCACTACAATGAAGTCTCACTGCCCCCCGGTCAAAAGGGCCATCTGAAAAAAGTGTAAAATCCAGAAAGGCAGGACAGGCCATGGAGAACTGGGAGCCTTCTTATGCTGATGGGCGGGATGTAAATTGCCAACAGCCACTCTGGAGAAGTGTATGGTGTTTCCTGAAACATCTAAAAAACAAAGCAACAGAGCCTAGGGCACTTCCACTTATGGTCCTATAGCTTAGGGAAATTAAAATCAAAAAGACACAGCCACCCCAAAGTTTGGGACGGCTCTGTTTACAAGAACCTCGTTTACGGTACAAGTTCAATATCGCAGAAAGTGAAAAATGGATAAAGAAGTTGTGGTACTTACGTACAATGCAATATCACTCAGCAATGAAATCTATGTCATCAGGCCAGTAGCAGCATAATGAGTGGATTCAGGTACGATGATTCTAAGTGAAATAAGGCACACAGAAAAAGAAACATCATAAGGTATCACTAATACACGGAATGTAAACTTGGCTACACAGGAACTGAATTACAAAACAGAATAGGGTCTCAAATGTAGAAAACCAACTTATGCTTGCTTAAGGGGAAAGGTGAGTGGGGTGCTGCATAAAACCAGAGATTGAAATTAGCACAGTTACCTTTCCATAAGCCAAATATGTAATAGACAAGAGCTACTGCTTGCTCAACGAAGTGGACTCAACACCCCATATTAAACGCCTAAGAATATACCTGACTAGTAAGAATCTTAAAACCTATGGATTTATATGTCTCCGAAAGAGAATCAAGCGTGTGTACAGCGGCATAAACGCAGCAGTGATAGGATTGGTGAGGTTCGGTGAGCAAATGCAGACCCTTTGAAGTCATATTGCATGGTACCCATTCCATGGTTCTCAACTCTCCAGGTTTAAGGGATTCTTCCTTCAGCTAAATCATGCATGTGGAACCCAGAGTATGATCCACCGTGTGATCGGGAAACGTGTTCAAATGTGTCTCAGTTTTCGTCCCCTGGTACTCGGGTGCAACATTCCAGACGCTTTACTAACACTCTCCCCACTTGGAGAGTCAGTGCCTTTAACCTCCTGTTTGGCCCAGTTTGCAATTTCTGCGGAAAATGAACAGGAATAGGGAGAACCAATGAGAGACTAGCTGGAGGTGTCTGGACGGGCAAATTTAACACTCATTTCCCACCAGGAAGAGGAATTAACCAAAGGCTCAGCGTGCCATGCCGGAACCACACTAGGGCCTGAAGCAATCCTGCGGTGTTGCGGCCAGCTCACAAGATAGCGAGTTGAAGAAAGGAGCTCAGGGGCCCTGTAATTCACAAACCTGCAGAGTTATAAATGACAGCTATCGTCCAAAAATATATTGAAGTAAGGCTGCCAAGAGGACTTGAAAGCGGGGCAGAATTGCAGGAAACCGATTTCAGGAGGTAGACTGGAATTGCATGTAAAGCATAGGAAAAGAGGCAGAACGTCCACAATGATGCACTTGGCCAAAAAGGGCGTATGCGTTTTTTCCTGAATATATTCAGGAAAAAACGCATACGCCCTTTTTGGCCAACCAAGCAAGCTTGCAAAGGAAATCTGCACTACAATGAAGTCTCACTGCCCCCCGGCCAAAAGGGTCACCTGAAAAAAGTGTAAAATCCAGAAAGGCAGGACAGGCCATGGAGAACTGGGAGCCTTCTTATGCTGATGGGCGGGATGTAAATTGCCAACAGCCACTCTGGAGAAGTGTATGGTGTTTCCTGAAACATCAAAAAACAAAGCAACAGAGCCTAGGGCACTTCCACTTATGGTCCTATAGCTTAGGGAAATTAAAATCAAAAAGACACAGCCACCCCAAAGTTTGGGACGGCTCTGTTTACAAGAACCTCGTTTATGGTACAAGGTCAATATCGCAGAAAGCGAAAAATGGATAAAGAAGTTGTGGTACTTACGTACAATGCAATATCACTCAGCAATGAAATCTATGTCATCAGGCCAGTAGCAGCATAATGAGTGGATTCAGGTACGATGATTCTAAGTGAAATAAGGCACACAGAAAAAGAAACATCATAAGGTATCACTAATACACGGAATGTAAACTTGGCTACACAGGAACTGAATTACAAAACAGAATAGGGTCTCAAATGTAGAAAACCAACTTATGCTTGCTTAAGGGGAAAGGTGAGTTGGGGTGCTGCATAAAACCAGAGATTGAAATTAGCACAGATACCTTTCCATAAGCCAAATATGTAATAGACAAGAGCTACTGCTTGCTCAACGAAGTGGACTCAACACCCCATATTAAACGCCTAAGAATATACCTGACTAGTAAGAATCTTAAAACCTATGGATTTATATGTCTCCGAAAGAGAATCAAGCGTGTGTACAGCGGCATAAACGCAGCAGTGATAGGATTGGTGAGGTTCGGTGAGCAAATGCAGACCCTTTGAAGTCATATTGCATGGTACCCATTCCATGGTTCTCAACTCTCCAGGTTTAAGGGATTCTTCCTTCAGCTAAAACATGCATGTGGAACCCAGAGTATGATCCACCGTGTGATCGGGAAACGTGTTCAAATGTGTCTCAGTTTTCGTCCCCTGGTACTCGGGTGCAACATTCCAGACGCTTTACTAACACTCTCCCCACTTGGAGAGTCAGTGCCTTTAACCTCCTGTTTGGCCCAGTTTGCAATTTCTGCGGAAAAGGAACAGGAATAGGAAGAACCAATGACAGACTAGCTGGAGGTGTCTGGACGGGCAAATTTAACTCTCATTTCCCACCAAGAAGAGGAATTAACCAAAGGCTCAACGAGCCATGCCGGAACCACACTAGAGCCTGAAGCAATCCTGCGGTGTTGCGGCCAGCTCACAAGAAAGCGAGTTGAAGAAAGGAGCTCAGGGGCCCTGTAATTCACAAACCTGCAGAGTTCTAAATGACAGCTATCGTCCAAAAATATATTGAAGTAAGGCTGCCAAGAGGACTTGAAAGCGGGGCAGAATTGCAGGAAACCGATTTCAGGAGGTAGACTGGAATTGCATGTAAAGCATAGGAAAAGTGGCAGAATGTCCACAGTGATGCATTTGGCCATAAAGGGCGTATGCGTTTTTTCCTGAATATATTCAGGAAAAAACGCATACGCCCTTTTTGGCCAACCAAGCAAGCTTGCAAAGGAAATGTGCACTACAATGAAGTCTCACTGCCCCCCGGTCAAAAGGGCCATCTGAAAAAAGTGTAAAATCCAGAAAGGCAGGACAGGCCATGGAGAACTGGGAGCCTTCTTATGCTGATGGGCGGGATGTAAATTGCCAACAGCCACTCTGGAGAAGTGTATGGTGTTTCCTGAAACATCTAAAAAACAAAGCAACAGAGCCTAGGGCACTTCCACTTATGGTCCTATAGCTTAGGGAAATTAAAATCAAAAAGACACAGCCACCCCAAAGTTTGGGACGGCTCTGTTTACAAGAACCTCGTTTATGGTACAAGTTCAATATCGCAGAAAGCGAAAAATGGATAAAGAAGTTGTGGTACTTACGTACAATGCAATATCACTCAGCAATGAAATCTATGTCATCAGGCCAGTAGCAGCATAATGAGTGGATTCAGGTACGATGATTCTAAGTGAAATAAGTCACACAGAAAAAGAAACATCATAAGATATCACTACTACACGGAATGTAAACTTGGCTACACAGGAACTGAATTACAAAACAGTATAGGGTCTCAAATGCAGAAAACCAACTTATGCTTGCTTAAGGGGAAAGGTGAGTTGGGGTGCTGCATAAAACCAGAGATTGAAATTAGCACAGATACCTTTCCATAAGCCAAATATGTAATAGACAAGAGCTACTGCTTGCTCAATGAAGTGGACTCAACACCCCATATTAAACGCCTAAGAATATACCTGACTAGTAAGAATCTTAAAACCTATGGATTTATATGTCTCCGAAAGAGAATCAAGCGTGTGTACAGCGGCATAAACGCAGCAGTGATAGGATTGGTGAGGTTCGGTGAGCAAATGCAGACCCTTTGAAGTCATATTGCATGGTACCCATTCCATGGTTCTCAACTCTCCAGGTTTAAGGGATTCTTCCTTCAGCTAAAACATGCATGTGGAACCCACAGTATGATCCACCGTGTGATCGGGAAACGTGTTCAAATGCGTCTCAGTTTTCGTCCCCTGGTACTCGGGTGCAACATTCCAGACGCTTTACTAACACTCTCCCCACTTGGAGAGTCAGTGCCTTTAACCTCCTGTTTGGCCCAGTTTGCAATTTCTGCGGAAAATGAACAGGAATAGGGAGAACCAATGAGAGACTAGCTGGAGGTGTCTGGACGGGCAAATTTAACTCTCATTTCCCACCAGGAAGAGGAATTAATCAAAGGCTCAGTGTGCCATGCCGGAACCACACTAGGGCCTGAAGCAATCCTGCGGTGTTGCGGCCACCTCACAAGATAGCGAGTTGAAGAAAGGAGCTCAGGGGCCCTGTAATTCACAAACCTGCAGAGTTCTAAATGACAGCTATCGTCCAAAAATATATTGAAGTAAGGCTGCCAAGAGGACTTGAAAGCGGGGCAGAATTGCAGGAAACCGATTTCAGGAGGTAGACTGGAATTGCATGTAAAGCATAGGAAAAGAGGCAGAACGTCCACAATGATGCACTTGGCCAAAAAGGGCGTATGCGTTTTTTCCTGAATATATTCAGGAAAAAACGCATACGCCCTTTTTGGCCAACCAAGCAAGCTTGCAAAGGAAATCTGCACTACAATGAAGTCTCACTGCTCCCGGTCAAAAGGGCCATCTGAAAAAAGTGTAAAATCCAGAAAGGCAGGACAGGCCATGGAGAACTGGGAGCCTTCTTATGCTGATGGGCGGGATGTAAATTGCCAACAGCCACTCTGAAGAAGTGTATGGTGTTTCCTGAAACATCTAAAAAACAAAGCAACAGAGCCTAAGGCACTTCCACTTATGGTCCTATAGATTAGGGAAATTAAAATCAAAAAGACACAGCCACCCCAAAGTTTGGGACGGCTCTGTTTACAAGAACCTCGTTTACGGTACAAGTTCAATATCGCAGAAAGCGAAAAATGGATAAAGAAGTTGTGGTACTTACGTACAATGCAATATCACTCAGCAATGAAATCTATGTCATCAGGCCAGTAGCAGCATAATGAGTGGATTCAGGTACGATGATTCTAAGTGAAATAAGGCACACAGAAAAAGAAACATCATAAGGTATCACTAATACACGGAATGTAAACTTGGCTACACAGGAACTGAATTACAAAACAGAATAGGGTCTCAAATGTAGAAAACCAACTTATGCTTGCTTAAGGGGAAAGGTGAGTTGGGGTGCTGCATAAAACCAGAGATTGAAATTAGCACAGATACCTTTCCATAAGCCAAATATGTAATAGACAAGAGCTACTGCTTGCTCAACAAAGTGGACTCAACACCCCATATTAAATGCCAAGAATATACCTGACTAGTAAGAATCTTAAAACCTATGGATTTATATCTCTCCGAAAGAGAATCAAGCGTGTGTACAGCGGCATAAACGCAGCAGTGATAGGATTGGTGAGGTTCGGTGAGCAAATGAAGAACCCTTTGAAGTCATATTGCATGGTACCCATTCCATGGTTCTCAACTCTCCAGGTTTAAGGGATTCTTCCTTCAGCTAAAACATGCATGTGGAACCCAGAGTATGATCCACCGTGTGATCGGGAAACGTGTTCAAATGCGTCTCAGTTTTCGTCCCCTGGTACTCGGGTGCAACATTCCAGACGCTTTACTAACACTCTCCCCACTTGGAGAGTCAGTGCCTTTAACCTCCTGTTTGGCCCAGTTTGCAATTTCTGCGGAAAATGAACAGGAATAGGGAGAACCAATGAGAGACTAGCTGGAGGTGTCTGGACGGGCAAATTTAACTCTCATTTCCCACCAGGAAGAGGAATTAATCAAAGGCTCAGCGTGCCATGCCGGAACCACACTAGGGCCTGAAGCAATCCTGCGGTGTTGCGGCCACCTCACAAGATAGCGAGTTGAAGAAAGGAGCTCAGGGGCCCTGTAATTCACAAACCTGCAGAGTTCTAAATGACAGCTATCGTCCAAAAATATATTGAAGTAAGGCTGCCAAGAGGACTTGAAAGCGGGGCAGAATTGCAGGAAACCGATTTCAGGAGGTAGACTGGAATTGCATGTAAAGCATAGGAAAAGAGGCAGAACGTCCACAATGATGCACTTGGCCAAAAAGGGCGTATGCGTTTTTTCCTGAATATATTCAGGAAAAAACGCATACGCCCTTTTTGGCCAACCAAGCAAGCTTGCAAAGGAAATCTGCACTACAATGAAGTCTCACTGCCCCCGGTCAAAAGGGCCATCTGAAAAAAGTGTAAAATCCAGAAAGGCAGGACAGGCCATGGAGAACTGGGAGCCTTCTTATGCTGATGGGCGGGATGTAAATTGCCAACAGCCACTCTGGAGAAGTGTATGGTGTTTCTTGAAACATCTAAAAAACAAAGCAACAGAGCCTAGGGCACTTCCACTTATGGTCCTATAGATTAGGGAAATTAAAATCAAAAAGACACAGCCACCCCAAAGTTTGGGACGGCTCTGTTTACAAGAACCTCGTTTACGGTACAAGTTCAATATCGCAGAAAGCGAAAAATGGATAAAGAAGTTGTGGTACTTACGTACAATGCAATACCACTCAGCAATGAAATCTATGTCATCAGGCCAGTAGCAGCATAATGAGTGGATTCAGGTACGATGATTCTAAGTGAAATAAGTCACACAGAAAAAGAAACATCATAAGGTATCACTAATACACGGAATGTAAACTTGGCTACACAGGAAATGAATTACAAAACAGAATAGGGTCTCAAATGTAGAAAACCAACTTATGCTTGCTTAAGGGGAAAGGTGAGTGGGGTGCTGCATAAAACCAGAGATTGAAATTAGCACAGATACCTTTCCATAAGCCAAATATGTAATAGACAAGAGCTACTGCTTGCTCAACGAAGTGGACTCAACACCCCATATTAAACGCCTAAGAATACACCTGACTAGTAAGAATCTTAAAACCTATGGATTTGTATGTCTCCGAAAGAGAATCAAGCGTGTGTACAGCGGCATAAACGCAGCAGTGATAGGATTGGTGAGGTTCGGTGAGCAAATGCAGACTCTTTGAAGTCATATTGCATGGTACCCATTCCATGGTTCTCAACTCTCCAGGTTTAAGGGATTCTTCCTTCAGCTAAAACATGCATGTGGAACCGAGAGTATGATCCACCGTGGGATCGGGAAACGTGTTCAAATGCGTCTCAGTTTTCGTCCCCTGGTACTCGGGTGCAACATTCCAGACGCTTTACTAACACTCTCCCCACTTGGAGAGTCAGTGCCTTTAACCTCCTGTTTGGCCCAGTTTGCAATTTCTGCGGAAAATGAACAGGAATAGGGAGAACCAATGAGAGACTAGCTGGAGGTGTCTGGACGGGCAAATTTAACTCTCATTTCCCACCAGGAAGAGGAATTAACCAAAGGCTCAGCGTGCCATGCCGGAACCACACTAGGGCCTGAAGCAATCCTGCGGTGTTGCGGCCAGCTCACAAGAAAGCGAGTTGAAGAAAGGAGCTCAGGGGCCCTGTAATTCACAAACCTGCAGAGTTATAAATGACAGCTATCGTCCAAAAATATATTGAAGTAAGGCTGCCAAGAGGACTTGAAAGCGGGGCAGAATTGCAGGAAACCGATTTCAGGAGTTGGACTGGAATTGCATGTAAAGCATAGGAAAAGGGGCAGAACATCCACAATGATGCACTTGGCCAAAAAGGGCGTATGCGTTTTTTCCTGAATATATTCAGGAAAAAACGCATACGCCCTTTTTGGCCAACCAAGCAAGCTTGCAAAGGAAATCTGCACTACAATGAAGTCTCACTGCCCCCCGGTCAAAAGGGCCATCTGAAAAAAGTGTAAAATCCAGAAAGGCAGGACAGGCCATGGAGAACTGGGAGCCTTCTTATGCTGATGGGCGGGATGTAAATTGCCAACAGCCACTCTGGAGAAGTGTATGGTGTTTCCTGAAACATCAAAAAACAAAGCAACAGAGCCTAGGGCACTTCCACTTATGGTCTTATAGCTTAGGGAAATTAAAATCAAACAGACACAGCCACCCCAAAGTTTGGGACGGCTCTGTTTACAAGAACCTCGTTTATGGTACAAGTTCAATATCGCAGAAAGCGAAAAATGGATAAAGAAGTTTTGGTACTTACGTACAATGCAATATCACTCAGCAATGAAATCTATGTCATCAGGCCAGTACCAGCATAATGAGTGGATTCAGGTACGATGATTCTAAGTGAAATAAGTCACACAGAAAAAGAAACATCATAAGGTATCACTAATACACGGAATGTAAACTTGGCTACACAGGAACTGAATTACAAAACAGAATAGGGTCTCAAATGCAGAAAACCAACTTATGCTTGCTTAAGGGGAAAGGTGTGTTGGGGTGCTGCATAAAACCAGAGATTGAAATTAGCACAGATACCTTTCCATAAGCCAAATATGTAATAGACAAGAGCTACTGCTTGCTCAACGAAGTGGACTCAACACCCCATATTAAACGCCTAAGAATATACCTGACTAGTAAGAATCTTAAAACCTATGGATTTAAATGTCTCCGAAAGAGAATCAAGCGTGTGTACAGCGGCATAAACGCAGCAGTGATAGGATTGGTGAGGTTCGGTGAGCAAATGGAGACCCTTTTAAGTCATATTGCATGGTACCCATTCCATGGTTCTCAACTCTCCAGGTTTAAGGGATTCTTCCTTCAGCTAAAACATGCATGTGGAACCCACAGTATGATCCACCGTGTGATCGGGAAACGTGTTCAAATGTGTCTCAGTTTTCATCCCCTGATACTCGGGTGCAACATTCCAGACGCTTTACTAACACTCTCCCCACTTGGAGAGTCAGTGCCTTTAACCTCCTGTTTGGCCCAGTTTGCAATTTCTGCGGAAAATGAACAGGAATAGGGAGAACCAATGAGAGACTAGCTGGAGGTGTCTGGACGGGGAAATTTACCTCTCATTTCCCACCAGGAAGAGGAATTAACCAAAGGCTCAGCGTGCCATGCCGGAACCACACTAGGGCCTGAAGCAATCCTGCGGTGTTGCGGCCACCTCACAAGATAGCGAGTTGAAGAAAGGAGCTCAGGGGCCCTGTAATTCACAAACCTGCAGAGTTATAAATGACAGCTATCGTCCAAAAATATACTGAAGTAAGCTGCCAAGAGGACTTGAAAGCGGGGCAGAATTGCAGGAAACCGATTTCAGGAGGTAGACTGGAATTGCATGTAAAGCATAGGAAAAGAGGCAGAACGTCCACAATGATGCACTTGGCCAAAAAGGGCGTATGCGTTTTTTCCTGAATATATTCAGGAAAAAACGCATACGCCCTTTTTGGCCAACCAAGCAAGCTTGCAAAGGAAATCTGCACTACAATGAAGTCTCACTGCCCCCCGGTCAAAAGGGCCATCTGAAAAAAGTGTAAAATCCAGAAAGGCAGGACAGGCCATGGAGAACTGGGAGCCTTCTTATGCTGATGGGCGGGATGTAAATTGCCAACAGCCACTCTGGAGAAGTGTATGGTGTTTCCTGAAACATCAAAAAACAAAGCAACAGAGCCTAGGGCACTTCCACTTATGGTCCTATAGCTTAGGGAAATTAAAATCAAAAAGACACAGCCACCCCAAAGTTTGGGACGGCTCTGTTTACAAGAACCTCGTTTATGGTACAAGTTCAATATCGCAGAAAGCGAAAAATGGATAAAGAAGTTTTGGTACTTACGTACAATGCAATATCACTCAGCAATGAAATCTATGTCATCAGGCCAGTAGCAGCATAATGAGTGGATTCAGGTACGATGATTCTAAGTGAAATAAGGCACACAGAAGAAGAAACATCATAAGGTATCACTAATACACGGAATGTAAACTTGGCTACACAGGAACTGAATTACAAAACAGAATAGGGTCTCAAATGTAGAAAACCAACTTATGCTTGCTTAAGGGGAAAGGTGAGTTGGGGTGCTGCATAAAACCAGAGATTGAAATTAGCACAGATACCTTTCCATAAGCCAAATATGTAATAGACAAGAGCTACTGCTTGCTCAACGAAGTGGACTCAACACCCCATATTAAACGCCTAAGAATATACCTGACTAGTAAGAATCTTAAAACCTATGGATTTATATGTCTCCGAAAGAGAATCAAGCGTGTGTACAGCAGCATAAACGCAGCAGTGATAGGATTGGTGAGGTTCGGTGAGCAAATGCAGACCCTTTGAAGTCATATTGCATGGTACCCATTCCATGGTTCTCAACTCTCCAGGTTTAAGGGATTCTTCCTTCAGCTAAAACATGCATGTGGAACCCAGAGTATGATCCACCGTGTGATCGGGAAACGTGTTCAAATGTGTCTCAGTTTTCATCCCCTGGTACTCGGGTGCAACATTCCAGATACGTTACTAACACTCTCCCCACTTGGAGAGTCAGTGCCTTTAACCTCCTGTTTGGCCCAGTTTGCAATTTCTGCGGAAAATGAACAGGAATAGGGAGAACCAATGAGAGACTAGCTGGAGGTGTCTGGACGGGCAAATTTAACTCTCATTTCTCACCAGGAAGAGGAATTAACCAAAGGCTCAGCGTGCCAGGCCGGAACCACACTAGGGACTAAAGCAATCCTGCGGTGTTGCGGCCAGCTCACAAGAAAGCGAGTTGAAGAAAGGAGCTCAGGGGCCCTGTAATTCACAAACCTGCAGAGTTATAAATGACAGCTATCGTCCAAAAATATATTGAAGTAAGGTTGCCAAGAGGACTTGAAAGCGGGGCAGAATTGCAGGAAACCGATTTCAGGAGGTAGACTGGAATTGCATGTAAAGCATAGGAAAAGAGGCAGAACGTCCACAATGATGCACTTGGCCAAAAAGGGCGTATGCGTGTTTTCCTGAATATATTCAGGAAAAAACGCATACGTCCTTTTTGGCCAACCAAGCAAGCTTGCAAAGGAAATCTGCACTACAATGAAGTCTCACTGCCCCCGGTCAAAAGGGCCATCTGAAAAAAGTGTAAAATCCAGAAAGGCAGGACAGGCCATGGAGAACTGGGAGCCTTCTTATGCTGATGGGCGGGATGTAAATTGCCAACAGCCACTCTGGAGAAGTGTATGGTGTTTCCTGAAACATCTAAAAAACAAAGCAACAGAGCCTAGGGAACTTCCACTTATGGTTCTATAGCTTAGGGAAATTAAAATCAAAAAGACACAGCCACCCCAAAGTTTGGGACGGCTCTGTTTACAAGAACCTCGTTTACGGTACAAGTTCAATATCGCAGAAAGCGAAAAATGGATAAAGAAGTTGTGGTACTTACGTACAATGCAATACCACTCAGCAATGAAATCTATGTCATCAGGCCAGTAGCAGCATAATGAGTGGATTCAGGTACGATGATTCTAAGTGAAATAAGTCACACAGAAAAAGAAACATCATAAGATATCACTAATACACGGAATGTAAACTTGGCTACACAGGAACTGAATTACAAAACAGAATAGGGTCTCAAATGCAGAAAACCAACTTATGCTTGCTTAAGGGGAAAGGTGAGTTGGGGTGCTGCATAAAACCAGAGATTGAAATTAGCACAGATACCTTTCCATAAGCCAAATATGTAATAGACAAGAGCTACTGCTTGCTCAATGAAGTGGACTCAACACCCCATATTAAACGCCTAAGAATATACCTGACTAGTAAGAATCTTAAAACCTATGGATTTATACGACTCCGAAAGAGAATCAAGCGTGTGTACAGCGGCATAAACGCAGCAGTGATAGGATTGGTGAGGTTCGGTGAGCAAATGCAGACCCTTTGAAGTCATATTGCATGGTACCCATTCCATGGTTCTCAACTCTCCAGGTTTAAGGGATTCTTCCTTCAGCTAAAACATGCATGTGGAGCCGAGAGTATGATCCACCGTGTGATCGGGAAACGTGTTCAAATGTGTCTCAGTTTTCGTCCCATGGTACTCGGGTGCAACATTCCAGACGCTTTACTAACACTCTCCCCACTTGGAGAGTCAGTGCCTTTAACCTCCTGTTTGGCCCAGTTTGCAATTTCTGCGGAAAATGAACAGGAATAGGGAGAACCAATGAGAGACTAGCTGGAGGTGTCTGGATGGGCAAATTTAACTCTCATTTCCCACCAGGAAGAGGAATTAATCAAAGGCTCAGCGTGCCATGCCGGAACCACACTAGGGCCTGAAGCAATCCTGCGGTGTTGCGGCCAGAGCACAAGATAGCGAGTTGAAGAAAGGAGCTCAGGGGCCCTGTAATTCACAAACCTGCAGAGTTATAAATGACAGCTATCGTCCAAAAATATATTGAAGTAAGGCTGCCAAGAGGACTTGAAAGCGGGGCAGAATTGCAGGAAACCGATTTCAGGAGGTAGACTGGAATTGCATGTAAAGCATAGGAAAAGAGGCAGAACGTCCACAATGATGCACTTGGTCAAAAAGGGCGTATGCGTTTTTTCCTGAATATATTCAGGAAAAAACGCATACGCCCTTTTTGGCCAACCAAGCAAGCTTGCAAAGGAAATCTGCACTACAATGAAGTCTCACTGCCCCCCGGTCAAAAGGGCCATCTGAAAAAAGTGTAAAATCCAGAAAGGCAGGACAGGCCATGGAGAACTGGGAGCCTTCTTATGCTGATGGGCGGGATGTAAATTGCCAACAGCCACTCTGGAGAAGTGTATGGTGTTTCCTGAAACATCTAAAAAACAAAGCAACAGAGCCTAAGGCACTTCCACTTATGGTCCTATAGATTAGGGAAATTAAAATCAAAAAGACACAGCCACCCCAAAGTTTGGGACGGCTCTGTTTACAAGAACCTTGTTTATGGTACAAGTTCAATATCGCAGAAAGCGAAAAATGGATAAAGAAGTTGTGGTACTTACGTACAATGCAATATCACTCAGTAATGAAATCTATGTCATCAGGCCAGTAGCAGCATAATGAGTGGATTCAGGTACGATGATTCTAAGTGAAATAAGTCACACAGAAAAAGAAACATCATAAGGTATCACTAATACACGGAATGTAAACTTGGCTACACAGGAACTGAATTACAAAACAGAATAGGGTCTCAAATGTAGAAAACCAACTTATGCTTGCTTAAGGGGAAAGGTGAGTTGGGGTGCTGCATAAAACCAGAGATTGAAATTAGCACAGATACCTTTCCATAAGCCAAATATGTAATAGACAAGAGCTACTGCTTGCTCAACGAAGTGGACTCAACACCCCATATTAAACGCCTAAGAATATACCTGACTAGTAAGAATCTTAAAACCTATGGATTTATATGTCTCCGAAAGAGAATCAAGCGTGTGTACAGCGGCATAAACGCAGCAGTGATAGGATTGGTGAGGTTCGGTGAGCAAATGCAGACCCTTTGAAGTCATATTGCATGGTACCCATTCCATGGTTCTCAACTCTCCAGGTTTAAGGGATTCTTCCTTCAGCTAAAACATGCATGTGGAACCCACAGTATGATCCACCGTGTGATCGGGAAACGTGTTCAAATGTGTCTCAGTTTTCGTCCCCTGGTACTCGGGTGCAACATTCCAGACGCTTTACTAACACTCTCCCCACTTGGAGAGTCAGTGACTTTAAACTCCTGTTTGGCCCAGTTTGCAATTTCTGAGGAAAATGTACAGGAATAGGGAGAACCAATGAGAGACTAGCTGGAGGTGTCTGGATGGGCAAATTTAACTCTCATTTCCCACCAGGAAGAGGAATTAACCAAAGGCTCAGCGAGCCATGCCGGAACCACACTAGGGCCTGAAGCAATCCTGCGGTGTTGCGGCCAGCTCACAAGAAAGCGAGTTGAAGAAAGGAGCTCAGGGGCCCTGTAATTCACAAACCTGCAGAGTTATAAATGACAGCTATCGTCCAAAAATATATTGAAGTAAGGCTGCCAAGAGGACTTGAAAGCGGGGCAGAATTGCAGGAAACCGATTTCAGGAGGTAGACTGGAATTGCATGTAAAGCATAGGAAAAGAGGCAGAACGTCCACAATGATGCACTTGGCCAAAAAGGGCGTATGCGTTTTTTCCTGAATATATTCAGGAAAAAACGCATACGCCCTTTTTGGCCAACCAAGCAAGCTTGCAATGGAAATCTGCACTACAATGAAGTCTCACTGCCCCCCGGCCAAAAGGGTCATCTGAAAAATGTGTAAAATCCAGAAAGCCAGGACAGGCCATGGAGAACTGGGAGCCTTCTTATGCTGATGGGCGGGATGTAAATTGCCAACAGCCACTCTGGAGAAGTGTATGGTGTTTCCTGAAACATCAAAAAACAAAGCAACAGAGCCTAGGGCACTTCCACTTATGGTCCTATAGCTTAGGGAAATTAAAATCAAAAAGACACAGCCACCCCAAAGTTTGGGACGGCTCTGTTTACAAGAACCTCGTTTATGGTACAAGTTCAATATCGCAGAAAGCGAAAAATGGATAAAGAAGTTTTGGTACTTACGTACAATGCAATATCACTCAGCAATGAAATCTATGTCATCAGGCCAGTAGCAGCATAATGAGTGGATTCAGGTACGATGATTCTAAGTGAAATAAGGCACACAGAAGAAGAAACATCATAAGGTATCACTAATACACGGAATGTAAACTTGGCTACACAGGAACTGAATTACAAAACAGAATAGGGTCTCAAATGTAGAAAACCAACTTATGCTTGCTTAAGGGGAAAGGTGAGTTGGGGTGCTGCATAAAACCAGAGATTGAAATTAGCACAGATACCTTTCCATAAGCCAAATATGTAATAGACAAGAGCTACTGCTTGCTCAACGAAGTGGACTCAACACCCCATATTAAACGCCTAAGAATATACCTGACTAGTAAGAATCTTAAAACCTATGGATTTATATGTCTCCGAAAGAGAATCAAGCGTGTGTACAGCAGCATAAACGCAGCAGTGATAGGATTGGTGAGGTTCGGTGAGCAAATGCAGACCCTTTGAAGTCATATTGCATGGTACCCATTCCATGGTTCTCAACTCTCCAGGTTTAAGGGATTCTTCCTTCAGCTAAAACATGCATGTGGAACCCAGAGTATGATCCACCGTGTGATCGGGAAACGTGTTCAAATGTGTCTCAGTTTTCATCCCCTGGTACTCGGGTGCAACATTCCAGATACGTTACTAACACTCTCCCCACTTGGAGAGTCAGTGCCTTTAACCTCCTGTTTGGCCCAGTTTGCAATTTCTGCGGAAAATGAACAGGAATAGGGAGAACCAATGAGAGACTAGCTGGAGGTGTCTGGACGGGCAAATTTAACTCTCATTTCTCACCAGGAAGAGGAATTAACCAAAGGCTCAGCGTGCCATGCCGGAACCACACTAGGGACTAAAGCAATCCTGCGGTGTTGCGGCCAGCTCACAAGAAAGCGAGTTGAAGAAAGGAGCTCAGGGGCCCTGTAATTCACAAACCTGCAGAGTTATAAATGACAGCTATCGTCCAAAAATATATTGAAGTAAGGTTGCCAAGAGGACTTGAAAGCGGGGCAGAATTGCAGGAAACCGATTTCAGGAGGTAGACTGGAATTGCATGTAAAGCATAGGAAAAGAGGCAGAACGTCCACAATGATGCACTTGGCCAAAAAGGGCGTATGCGTGTTTTCCTGAATATATTCAGGAAAAAACGCATACGCCCTTTTTGGCCAACCAAGCAAGCTTGCAAAGGAAATCTGCACTACAATGAAGTCTCACTGCCCCCAGTCAAAAGGGCCATCTGAAAAAAGTGTAAAATCCAGAAAGGCAGGACAGGCCATGGAGAACTGGGAGCCTTCTTATGCTGATGGGCGGGATGTAAATTGCCAACAGCCACTCTGGAGAAGTGTATGGTGTTTCCTGAAACATCTAAAAAACAAAGCAACAGAGCCTAAGGCACTTCCACTTATGGTCCTATAGATTAGGGAAATTAAAATCAAAAAGACACAGCCACCCCAAAGTTTGGGACGGCTCTGTTTACAAGAACCTCGTTTATGGTACAAGTTCAATATCGCAGAAAGCGAAAAATGGATAAAGAAGTTGTGGTACTTACGTACAATGCAATATCACTCAGCAATGAAATCTATGTCATCAGGCCAGTAGCAGGATAATGAGTGGATTCAGGTACGATGATTCTAAGTGAAATAAGTCACACAGAAAAAGAAACATCATAAGGTATCACTAATACACGGAATGTAAACTTGGCTACACAGGAACTGAATTACAAAACAGAATAGGGTCTCAAATGTAGAAAACCAACTTATGCTTGCTTAAGGGGAAAGGTGAGTTGGGGTGCTGCATAAAACCAGAGATTGAAATTAGCACAGATACCTTTCCATAAGCCAAATATGTAATAGACAAGAGCTACTGCTTGCTCAACGAAGTGGACTCAACACCCCATATTAAACGCCTAAGAATATACCTGACTAGTAAGAATCTTTAAACCTATGGATTTATATGTCTCCGAAAGAGAATCAAGCGTGTGTACAGCGGCATAAACGTAGCAGTGATAGGATTGGTGAGGTTCGGTGAGCAAATGCAGACCCTTTGAAGTCATATTGCATGGTACCCATTCCATGGTTCTCAACTCTCCAGGTTTAAGGGATTCTTCCTTCAGCTAAAACATGCATGTGGAACCCAGAGTATGATCCACCGTGTGATCGGGAAACGTGTTCAAATGTGTCTCAGTTTTCGTCCCCTGGTACTCGGGTGCAACATTCCAGACGCTTTACTAACACTCTCCCCACTTGGAGAGTCAGTGCCTTTAACCTCCTGTTTGGCCCAGTTTGCAATTTCTGCGGAAAATGAACAGGAATAGGGAGAACCAATGAGAGACTAGCTGGAGGTGTCTGGACTGGCAAATTTAACTCTCATTTCCCACCAGGAAGAGGAATTAACCAAAGGCTCAACGAGCAATGCCGGAACCACACTAGGGCCTGAAGCAATACTGCGGTGTTGCGGCCAGCTCACAAGAAAGCGAGTTGAAGAAAGGAGCTCAGGGGCACTGTAATTCACAAACCTGCAGAGTTATAAATGACAGCTATCGTCCAAAAATATATTGAAGTAAGGATGCCAAGAGGACTTGAAAGCGGGGCAGAATTGCAGGAAACCGATTTCAGGAGGTAGACTGGAATTGCATGTAAAGCATAGGAAAAGAGGCAGAACGTCCACAATGATGCACTTGGTCAAAAAGGGCGTATGCGTTTTTTCCTGAATATATTCAGGAAAAAACGCATACGCCCTTTTTGGCCAACCAAGCAAGCTTGCAAAGGAAATCTGCACTACAATGAAGTCTCACTGCCCCCCGGTCAAAAGGGCCATCTGAAAAAAGTGTAAAATCCAGAAAGGCAGGACAGGCCATGGAGAACTGGGAGCCTTCTTATGCTGATGGGCGGGATGTAAATTGCCAACAGCCACTCTGGAGAAGTGTATGGTGTTTCCTGAAACATCTAAAAAACAAAGCAACAGAGCCTAAGGCACTTCCACTTATGGTCCTATAGATTAGGGAAATTAAAATCAAAAAGACACAGCCACCCCAAAGTTTGGGACGGCTCTGTTTACAAGAACCTCGTTTATGGTACAAGTTCAATATCGCAGAAAGCGAAAAATGGATAAAGAAGTTGTGGTACTTACGTACAATGCAATATCACTCAGCAATGAAATCTATGTCATCAGGCCAGTAGCAGGATAATGAGTGGATTCAGGTACGATGATTCTAAGTGAAATAAGTCACACAGAAAAAGAAACATCATAAGGTATCACTAATACACGGAATGTAAACTTGGCTACACAGGAACTGAATTACAAAACAGAATAGGGTCTCAAATGTAGAAAACCAACTTATGCTTGCTTAAGGGGAAAGGTGAGTGGGGTGCTGCATAAAACCAGAGATTGAAATTTGCACAGATACCTTTCCATAAGCCAAATATGTAATAGACAAGAGCTACTGCTTGCTCAACGAAGTGGACTCAACACCCCATATTAAACGCCTAAGAATATACCTGACTAGTAAGAATCTTAAAACCTATGGATTTATATGTCTCCGAAAGAGAATCAAGCGTGTGTACAGCGGCATAAACGCAGCAGTGATAGGATTGGTGAGGTTCGGTGAGCAAATGCAGACCCTTTGAAGTCATATTGCATGGTACCCATTCCATGGGTCTCAACTCTCCAGGTTTAAGGGATTCTTCCTTCAGCTAAAACATGCATGTGGAACCCAGAGTATGATCCACCGTGTGATCGGGAAACGTGTTCAAATGTGTCTCAGTTTTCGTCCCCTGGTACTCGGGTGCAACATTCCAGACGCTTTACTAACACTCTCCCCACTTGGAGAGTCAGTGCCTTTAACCTCCTGTTTGGCCCAGTTTGCAATTTCTGCGGAAAATGAACAGGAATAGGGAGAACCAATGAGAGACTAGCTGGAGGTGTCTGGACGGGCAAATTTAACTCTCATTTCCCACCAGGAAGAGGAATTAACCAAAGGCTCAACGAGCAATGCCGGAACCACACTAGGGCCTGAAGCAATCCTGCGGTGTTGCGGCCAGCTCACAAGAAAGCGAGTTGAAGAAAGGAGCTCAGGGGCACTGTAATTCACAAACCTGCAGAGTTATAAATGACAGCTATCGTCCAAAAATATATTGAAGTAAGGCTGCCAAGAGGACTTGAAAGCGGGGCAGAATTGCAGGAAACCGATTTCAGGAGGTAGACTGGAATTGCATGTAAAGCATAGGAAAAGAGGCAGAACGTCCACAATGATGCACTTGGTCAAAAAGGGCGTATGCGTTTTTTCCTGAATATATTCAGGAAAAAACGCATACGCCCTTTTTGGCCAAACAAGCAAGCTTGCAAAGGAAATCTGCACTACAATGAAGTCTCACTGCCCCCCGGTCAAAAGGGCCATCTGAAAAAAGTGTAAAATCCAGAAAGGCAGGACAGGCCATGGAGAACTGGGAGCCTTCTTATGCTGATGGGCGGGATGTAAATTGCCAACAGCCACTCTGGAGAAGTGTATGGTGTTTCCTGAAACATCTAAAAAACAAAGCAACAGAGCCTAAGGCACTTCCACTTATGGTCCTATAGATTAGGGAAATTAAAATCAAAAAGACACAGCCACCCCAAAGTTTGGGACGGCTCTGTTTACAAGAACCTCGTTTATGGTACAAGTTCAATATCGCAGAAAGCGAAAAATGGATAAAGAAGTTGTGGTACTTACGTACAATGCAATATCACTCAGCAATGAAATCTATGTCATCAGGCCAGTAGCAGGATAATGAGTGGATTCAGGTACGATGATTCTCAGTGAAATAAGTCACACAGAAAAAGAAACATCATAAGGTATCACTAATACACGGAATGTAAACTTGGCTACACAGGAACTGAATTACAAAACAGAATAGGGTCTCAAATGTAGAAAACCAACTTATGCTTGCTTAAGGGGAAAGGTGAGTGGGGTGCTGCATAAAACCAGAGATTGAAATTTGCACAGATACCTTTCCATAAGCCAAATATGTAATAGACAAGAGCTACTGCTTGCTCAACGAAGTGGACTCAACACCCCATATTAAACGCCTAAGAATATACCTGACTAGTAAGAATCTTAAAACCTATGGATTTATATGTCTCCGAAAGAGAATCAAGCGTGTGTACAGCGGCATAAACGCAGCAGTGATAGGATTGGTGAGGTTCGGTGAGCAAATGCAGACCCTTTGAAGTCATATTGCATGGTACCCATTCCATGGGTCTCAACTCTCCAGGTTTAAGGGACTCTTCCTTCAGCTAAAACATGCATGTGGAACCCAGAGTATGATCCACCGTGTGATCGGGAAACGTGTTCAAATGTGTCTCAGTTTTCGTCCCCTGGTACTCGGGTGCAACATTCCAGACGCTTTACTAACACTCTCCCCACTTGGAGAGTCAGTGCCTTTAACCTCCTGTTTGGCCCAGTTTGCAATTTCTGCGGAAAATGAACAGGAATAGGGAGAACCAATGAGAGACTAGCTGGAGGTGTCTGGACGGGCAAATTTAACTCTCATTTCCCACCAGGAAGAGGAATTAACCAAAGGCTCAACGAGCAATGCCGGAACCACACTAGGGCCTGAAGCAATACTGCGGTGTTGCGGCCAGCTCACAAGAAAGCGAGTTGAAGAAAGGAGCTCAGGGGCACTGTAATTCACAAACCTGCAGAGTTATAAATGACAGCTATCGTCCAAAAATATATTGAAGTAAGGCTGCCAAGAGGACTTGAAAGCGGGGCAGAATTGCAGGAAACCGATTTCAGGAGGTAGACTGGAATTGCATGTAAAGCATAGGAAAAGAGGCAGAACGTCCACAATGATGCACTTGGCCAAAAAGGGCGTATGCGTTTTTTCCTGAATATATTCAGGAAAAAACGCATACGCCCTTTTTGGCCAACCAAGCAAGCTTGCAAAGGAAATCTGCACTACAATGAAGTCTCACTGCCCCCCGGTCAAAAGGGCCATCTGAAAAAAGTGTAAAATCCAGAAAGGCAGGACAGGCCATGGAGAACTGGGAGCCTTCTTATGCTGATGGGCGGGATGTAAATTGCCAACAGCCACTCTGGAGAAGTGTATGGTGTTTCCTGAAACATCTAAAAAACAAAGCAACAGAGCCTAAGGCACTTCCACTTATGGTCCTATAGATTAGGGAAATTAAAATCAAAAAGACATAGCCAGCCCAAAGTTTGGGACAGCTCTGTTTACAAGAACCTCGTTTACGGTACAAGTTCAATATCGCAGAAAGCGAAAAATGGATAAAGAAGTTGTGGTACTTACGTACAATGCAATATCACTCAGCAATGAAATCTATGTCATCAGGCCAGTAGCAGCATAATGAGTGGATTCAGGTACGATGATTCTAAGTGAAATAAGTCACACAGAAAAAGAAACATCATAAGATATCACTACTACACGGAATGTAAACTTGGCTACACAGGAACTGAATTACAAAACAGAATAGGGTCTCAAATGCAGAAAACCAACTTATGCTTGCTTAAGGGGAAAGGTGAGTTGGGGTGCTGCATAAAACCAGAGATTGAAATTAGCACAGATACCTTTCCATAAGCCAAATATGTAATAGACAAGAGCTACTGCTTGCTCAACGAAGTGGACTCAACACCCCATATTAAACGCCTAAGAATATACCTGACTAGTAAGAATCTTAAAACCTATGGATTTATATGTCTCCGAAAGAGAATCAAGCGTGTGTACAGCGGCATAAACGCAGCAGTGATAGGATTGGTGAGGTTCGGTGAGCAAATGCAGACCCTTTGAAGTCATATTGCATGGTACCCATTCCATGGTTCTCAACTCTCCAGGTTTAAGGGATTCTTCCTTCAGCTAAAACATGCATGTGGAACCCACAATATGATCCACCGTGTGATCGGGAAACGTGTTCAAATGTGTCTCAGTTTTCGTCCCCTGGTACTCGGGTGCAACATTCCAGACGCTTTACTAACACTCTCCCCACTTGGAGAGTCAGTGCCTTTAACCTCCTGTTTGGCCCAGTTTGCAATTTCTGCGGAAAATGAACAGGAATAGGGAGAACCAATGAGAGACTAGCTGGAGGTGTCTGGACGGGCAAATTTAACTCTCATTTCCCACCAGGAAGAGGAATTAATCAAAGGCTCAGCGTGCCATGCCGGAACCACACTAGGGCCTGAAGCAATCCTGCGGTGTTGCGGCCAGCTCACAAGAAAGCGAGTTGAAGAAAGGAGCTCAGGGGCACTGTAATTCACAAACCTGCAGAGTTATAAATGACAGCTATCGTCCAAAAATATATTGAAGTAAGGCTGCCAAGAGGACTTGAAAGCGGGGCAGAATTGCAGGAAACCGATTTCAGGAGGTAGACTGGAATTGCATGTAAAGCATAGGAAAAGAGGCAGAACGTCCACAGTGATGCACTTGGCCAAAAAGGGCGTATGCGTTTTTTCCTGAATATATTCAGGAAAAATCGCATACGCCCTTTTTGGCCAACCAAGCAAGCTTGCAAAGGAAATCTGCACTACAATGAAGTCTCACTGCCCCCCGGTCAAAAGGGCCATCTGAAAAAAGTGTAAAATCCAGAAAGGCAGGACAGGCCATGGAGAACTGGGAGCCTTCTTATGCTGATGGGCGGGATGTAAATTGCCAACAGCCACTCTGGAGAAGTGTATGGTGTTTCCTGAAACATCTAAAAAACAAAGCAACAGAGCCTAGGGCACTTCCACTTATGGTCCTATAGATTAGGGAAATTAAAATCAAAAAGACACAGCCACCCCAAAGTTTGGGACGGCTCTGTTTACAAGAACCTCGTTTACGGTACAAGTTCAATATCGCAGAAAGCGAAAAATGGATAAAGAAGTTGTGGTACTTACGTACAATGCAATATCACTCAGCAATGAAATCTATGTCATCAGGCCAGTAGCAGCATAATGAGTGGATTCAGGTACGATGATTCTAAGTGAAATAAGTCACACAGAAAAAGAAACATCATAAGGTATCACTAATACACGGAATGTAAACTTGGCTACACAGGAACTGAATTACAAAACAGAATAGGGTCTCAAATGTAGAAAACCAACTTATGCTTGCTTAAGGGGAAAGGTGAGTTGGGGTGCTGCATAAAACCAGAGATTGAAATTAGCACAGATACCTTTCCATAAGCCAAATATGTAATAGACAAGAGCTACTGCTTGCTCAACGAAGTGGACTCAACACCCCATATTAAACGCCTAAGAATATACCTGACTAGTAAGAATCTTAAAACCTATGGATTTATATGTCTCCGAAAGAGAATCAAGCGTGTGTACAGCGGCATAAACGCAGCAGTGATAGGATTGGTGAGGTTCGGTGAGCAAATGCAGACCCTTTGAAGTCATATTGCATGGTACCCATTCCATGGTTCTCAACTCTCCATGTTTAAGGGATTCTTCCTTCAGCTAAAACATGCATGTGGAACCCAGAGTATGATCCACCGTGTGATCGGGAAACGTGTTCAAATGTGTCTCAGTTTTCGTCCCCTGGTACTCGGGTGCAACATTCCAGACGCTTTACTAACACTCTCCCCACTTGGAGAGTCAGTGCCTTTAACCTCCTGTTTGGCCCAGTTTGCAATTTCTGCGGAAAATGAACAGGAATAGGGAGAACCAATGAGAGACTAGCTGGAGGTGTCTGGACGGGCAAATTTAACTCTCATTTCCCACGAAGAAGAGGAATTAACCAAAGGCTCAGCGAGCCATGCCGGAACCACACTAGGGCCTGAAGCAATCCTGCGGTGTTGCGGCCAGCTCACAAGAAAGCGAGTTGAAGAAAGGAGCTCAGGGGCACTGTAATTCACAAACCTGCAGAGTTATAAATGACAGCTATCGTCCAAAAATATATTGAAGTAAGGCTGCCAAGAGGACTTGAAAGCGGGGCAGAATTGCAGGAAACCGATTTCAGGAGGTAGACTGGAATTGCATGTAAAGCATAGGAAAAGAGGCAGAACGTCCACAGTGATGCACTTGGCCAAAAAGGGCGTATGCGTTTTTTCCTGAATATATTCAGGAAAAAACGCATACGCCCTTTTTGGCCAACCAAGCAAGCTTGCAAAGGAAATGTGCACTACAATGAAGTCTCACTGCCCCCCGGTCAAAAGGGCCATCTGAAAAAAGTGTAAAATCCAGAAAGGCAGGACAGGCCATGGAGAACTGGGAGCCTTCTTATGCTGACGGGCGAGATGTAAATTGCCAACAGCCACTCTGGAGAAGTGTATGGTGTTTCCTGAAACATCTAAAAAACAAAGCAACAGAGCCTAAGGCACTTCCATTTATGGTCCTATAGATTAGGGAAATTAAAATCAAAAAGACACAGCCACCCCAAAGTTTGGGACGGCTCTGTTTACAAGAACCTCGTTTACGGTACAAGTTCAATATCGCAGAAAGCGAAAAATGGATAAAGAAGTTGTGGTACTTACGTACAATGGAATATCACTCAGCAATGAAATCTATGTCATCAGGCCAGTAGCAGCATAATGAGTGGATTCAGGTACGATGATTCTAAGTGAAATAAGTCTCACAGAAAAAGAAACATCATAAGGTATCACTAATACACGGAATGTAAACTTGGCTACACAGGAACTGAATTACAAAACAGAATAGGGTCTCAAATGTAGAAAACCAACTTATGCTTGCTTAAGGGGAAAGGTGAGTTGGGGTGCTGCATAAAACCAGAGATTGAAATTAGCACAGATACCTTTCCATAAGCCAAATATGTAATAGACAAGAGCTACTGCTTGCTCAACGAAGTGGACTCAACACCCCATATTAAACGCCTAAGAATATACCTGACTAGTAAGAATCTTAAAACCTATGGATTTATATGTCTCCGAAAGAGAATCAAGCGTGTGTACAGCGGCATAAACGCAGCAGTGATAGGATTGGTGAGGTTCGGTGAGCAAATGCAGACCATTTGAAGTCATATTGCATGGTACCCATTCCATGGTTCTCAACTCTCCAGGTTTAAGGGATTCTTCCTTCAGCTAAAACATGCATGTGGAACCCAGAGTATGATCCACCGTGTGATCGGGAAACGTGTTCAAATGTGTCTCAGTTTTCGTCCCCTGGTACTCGGGTGCAACATTCCAGACGCTTTACTAACACTCTCCCCACTTGGAGAGTCAGTGCCTTTAACCTCCTGTTTGGCCCAGTTTGCAATTTCTGCGGAAAATGAACAGGAATAGGGAGAACCAATGAGAGACTAGCTGGAGGTGTCTGGACGGGCAAATTTAACTCTCATTTCCCACCAGGAAGAGGAATTAACCAAAGGTTCAGCGAGCCATGCCGGAACCACACTAGGGCCTGAAGCAATCCTGCGGTGTTGCGGCCAGCTCACAAGATAGCGAGTTGAAGAAAGGAGCTCAGGGGCCCTGTAATTCACAAACCTGCAGAGTTATAAATGACAGCTATCGTCCAAAAATATATTGAAGTAAGGCTGCCAAGAGGACTTGAAAGCGGGGCAGAATTGCAGGAAACCGATTTCAGGAGGTAGACTGGAATTGCATGTAAAGCATAGGAAAAGAGGCAGAACGTCCACAGTGATGCACTTGGCCAAAAAGGGCGTATGCGTTTTTTCCTGAATATATTCAGGAAAAAACGCATACGCCCTTTTTGGCCAACCAAGCAAGCTTGCAAAGGAAATCTGCACTACAATGAAGTCTCACTGCCCCCCGGTCAAAAGGACCATCTGAAAAAAGTGTAAAATCCAGAAAGGCAGGACAGGCCATGGAGAACTGGGAGCCTTCTTATGCTGATGGGCGGGATGTAAATTGCCAACAGCCACTCTGGAGAAGTGTATGGTGTTTCCTGAAACATCTAAAAAACAAAGCAACAGAGCCTAAGGCACTTCCACTTATGGTCCTATAGATTAGGGAAATTAAAATCAAAAAGACACAGCCACCCCAAAGTTTGGGACGGCTCTGTTTACAAGAACCTCGTTTACGGTACAAGTTCAATATCGCAGAAAGCGAAAAATGGATAAAGAAGTTGTGGTACTTACGTACAATGCAATATCACTCAGCAATGAAATCTATGTCATCAGGCCAGTAGCAGCATAATGAGTGGATTCAGGTACGATGATTCTAAGTGAAATAAGTCACACAGAAAAAGAAACATCATAAGGTATCACTAATACACGGAATGTAAACTTGGCTACACAGGAACTGAATTACAAAACAGAATAGGGTCTCAAATGTAGAAAACCAACTTATGCTTGCTTAAGGGGAAAGGTGAGTTGGGGTGCTGCATAAAACCAGAGATTGAAATTAGCACAGATACCTTTCCATAAGCCAAATATGTAATAGACAAGAGCTACTGCTTGCTCAACGAAGTGGACTCAACACCCCATATTAAACGCCTAAGAATATACCTGACTAGTAAGAATCTTAAAACCTATGGATTTATATGTCTCCGAAAGAGAATCAAGCGTGTGTACAGCGGCATAAACGCAGCAGTGATAGGATTCGTGAGGTTCGGTGAGCAAATGCAGACCCTTTGAAGTCATATTGCATGGTACCCATTCCATGGTTCTCAACTCTCCAGGTTTAAGGGATTCTTCCTTCAGCTAAAACATGCATGTGGAACCCAGAGTATGATCCACCGTGTGATCGGGAAACGTGTTCAAATGCGTCTCAGTTTTCGTCCCCTGGTACTCGGGTGCAACATTCCAGACGCTTTACTAACACTCTCCCCACTTGGAGAGTCAGTGCCTTTAACCTCCTGTTTGGCCCAGTTTGCAATTTCTGCGGAAAAGAACAGGAATAGGGAGAACCAATGAGAGACTAGCTGGAGGTGTCTGGACGGGCAAATTTAACTCTCATTTCCCACCAGGAAGAGGAATTAATCAAAGGCTCAGCGTGCCATGCCGGAACCACACTAGGGCCTGAAGCAATCCTGCGGTGTTGCGGCCACCTCACAAGATAGCGAGTTGAAGAAAGGAGCTCAGGGGCCCTGTAATTCACAAACCTGCAGAGTTCTAAATGACAGCTATCGTCCAAAAATATATTGAAGTAAGGCTGCCAAGAGGACTTGAAAGCGGGGCAGAATTGCAGGAAACCGATTTCAGGAGGTAGACTGGAATTGCATGTAAAGCATAGGAAAAGAGGCAGAACGTCCACAATGATGCACTTGGCCAAAAAGGGCGTATGCGTTTTTTCCTGAATATATTCAGGAAAAAACGCATACGCCCTTTTTGGCCAACCAAGCAAGCTTGCAAAGGAAATCTGCACTACAATGAAGTCTCACTGCCCCCCGGTCAAAAGGGCCATCTGAAAAAAGTGTAAAATCCAGAAAGGCAGGACAGACCATGGAGAACTGGGAGCCTTCTTATGCTGATGGGCGGGATGTAAATTGCCAACAGCCACTCTGGAGAAGTGTATGGTGTTTCCTGAAACATCTAAAAAACAAAGCAACAGAGCCTAGGGCACTTCCACTTATGGTCCTATAGATTAGGGAAATTAAAATCAAAAAGACACAGCCACCACAAAGTTTGGGACGGCTCTGTTTACAAGAACCTCGTTTACGGTACAAGTTCAATATCGCAGAAAGCGAAAAATGGATACAGAAGTTGTGGTACTTACGTACAATGCAATACCACTCAGCAATGAAATCTATGTCATCAGGCCAGTAGCAGCATAATGAGTGGATTCAGGTACGATGATTCTAAGTGAAATAAGTCACACAGAAAAAGAAACATCATAAGGTATCACTAATACACGGAATGTAAACTTGGCTACACAGGAACTGAATTACAAAACAGAATAGGGTCTCAAATGTAGAAAACCAACTTATGCTTGCTTAAGGGGAAAGGTGAGTGGGGTGCTGCATAAAACCAGAGATTGAAATTAGCACAGATACCTTTCCATAAGCCAAATATGTAATAGACAAGAGCTACTGCTTGCTCAACGAAGTGGACTCAACACCCCATATTAAACGCCTAAGAATATACCTGACTAGTAAGAATCTTAAAACCTATGGATTTATATGTCTCCGAAAGAGAATCAAGCGTGTGTACAGCGGCATAAACGCAGCAGTGATAGGATTGGTGAGGATCGGTGAGCAAATGCAGACCCTTTGAAGTCATATTGCATGGTACCCATTCCATGATTCTCAACTCTCCAGGTTTAAGGGATTCTTCCTTCAGCTAAAACATGCATGTGGAACCCAGAGTATGATCCACCGTGTGATCGGGAAACGTGTTCAAATGCGTCTCAGTTTTCGTCCCCTGGTACTCGGGTGCAACATTCCAGACGCTTTACTAACACTCTCCCCACTTGGAGAGTCAGTGCCTTTAACCTCCTGTTTGGCCCAGTTTGCAATTTCTGCGGAAAAGGAACAGGAATAGGGAGAACCAATGAGAGACTAGCTGGAGGTGTCTGGACGGGCAAATTTAACTCTCATTTCCCACCAGGAAGAGGAATTAACCAAAGGCTCAGCGTGCCATGCCGGAACCACACTAGGGCCTGAAGCAATCCTGCGGTGTTGCGGCCAGCTCACAATATAGCGAGTTGAAGAAAGGAGCTCAGGGGCCCTGTAATTCACAAACGTGCAGAGTTATAAATGACAGCTATCGTCCAAAAATATATTGAAGTAAGGCTGCCAAGAGGACTTGAAAGCGGGGCAGAATTGCAGGAAACTGATTTCAGGAGTTGGACTGGAATTGCATGTAAAGCATAGGAAAAGGGGTAGAACATCCACAATGATGCACTTGGCCAAAAAGGGCGTATGCGTTTTTTCCTGAATATATTCAGGAAAAAACGCATACGCCCTTTTTGGCCAACCAAGCAAGCTTGCAAAAGGAACTCTACACTACAATGAAGTCTCACTGCCCCCCGGTCAAAAGGGCCATCTGAAAAAAGTGTAAAATCCAGAAAGGCAGGACAGGCCATGGAGAACTGGGAGCCTTCTTATGCTGATGGGCGGGATGTAAATTGCCAACAGCCACTCTGGAGAAGTGTATGGTGTTTCCTGAAGCATCAAAAAAGAAAGCAACAGAGCCTAGGGCACTTCCACTTATGGTCCTATAGCTTAGGGAAATTAAAATCAAAAAGACACAGCCACCCCAAAGTTTGGGACGGCTCTGTTTACAAGAACCTCGTTTATGGTACAAGTTCAATATCGCAGAAAGCGAAAAATGGATAAAGAAGTTGTGGTACTTACGTACAATGCAATATCACTCAGCAATGAAATCTATGTCATCAGGCCAGTAGCAGCATAATGAGTGGATTCAGGTACGATGATTCTAAGTGAAATAAGTCACACAGAAAAAGAAACATCATAAGGTATCACTAATACACGGAATGTAAACTTGGCTACACAGGAACTGAATTACAAAACAGAATAGGGTCTCAAATGTAGAAAACCAACTTATGCTTGCTTAAGGGGAAAGGTGAGTTGGGGTGCTGCATAAAACCAGAGATTGAAATTAGCACAGATACCTTTCCATAAGCCAAATATGTACTAGACAAGAGCTACTGCTTGCTCAACGAAGTGGACTCAACACCCCATATTAAACGCCTAAGAATATACCTGACTAGTAAGAATCTTAAAACCTATGGATTTATATGTCTCCGAAAGAGAATCAAGCGTGTGTACAGCGGCATAAACGCAGCAGTGATAGGATTGGTGAGGTTCGGTGAGCAAATGCAGACCCTTTGAAGTCATATTGCATGGTACCCATTCCATGGTTCTCAACTCTCCAGGTTTAAGGGATTCTTCCTTCAGCTAAAACATGCATGTGGAACCCAGAGTATGATCCACCGTGTGATCAGGAAACGTGTTCAAATGTGTCTCAGTTTTCGTCCCCTGGTACTCGGGTGCAACATTCCAGACGCTTTACTATCACTCTCCCCACTTGGAGAGTCAGTGCCTTTAACCTCCTGTTTGGCCCAGTTTGCAATTTCTGCGGAAAATGAACAGGAATAGGGAGAACCAATGAGAGACTAGCTGGAGGTGTCTGGACGGGCAAATTTAACTCGCATTTCCCACCAAGAAGAGGAATTAACCAAAGGCTCAGCGAGCCATGCCGGAACCACACTAGGGCCTGAAGCAATCCTGTGGTGTTGCGGCCAGCTCACAAGAAAACGAGTTGAAGAAAGGAGCTCAGGGGCACTGTAATTCACAAACCTGCAGAGTTATAAATGACAGCTATCGTCCAAAAATATATTGAAGTAAGGCTGCCAAGAGGACTTGAAAGCGGGGCAGAATTGCAGGAAACCGATTTCAGGAGGTAGACTGGAATTGCATGTAAAGCATAGGAAAAGAGGTAGAACGTCCACAGTGATGCACTTGGCCAAAAAGGGCGTATGCGTTTTTTCCTGAATATATTCAGGAAAAAACGCATACGCCCTTTTTGGCCAACCAAGCAAGCTTGCAAAGGAAATCTGCACTACAATGAAGTCTCACTGCCCCCGGGTCAAAAGGGCCATCTGAAAAAAGTGTAAAATCCAGAAAGGCAGGACAGGCCATGGAGAACTGGGAGCCTTCTTATGCTGATGGGCGGGATGTAAATTGCCAACAGCCACTCTGGAGAAGTGTATGGTGTTTCCTGAAACATCTAAAAAACCAAGCAACAGAGCCTAAGGCACTTCCACTTATGGTCCTATAGATTAGGGAAATTAAAATCAAAAAGACACAGCCACCCCAAAGTTTGGGATGGCTCTGTTTACAAGAACCTCGTTTACGGTACAAGTTCAATATCGCAGAAAGCGAAAAATGGATAAAGAAGTTGTGGTACTTACGTACAATGCAATATCACTCAGCAATGAAATCTATGTCATCAGGCCAGTAGCAGCATAATGAGTGGATTCAGGTACGATGATTCTAAGTGAAATAAGTCACACAGAAAAAGAAACATCATAAGGTATCACTAATACACGGAATGTAAACTTGGCTACACAGGAACTGAATTACAAAACAGAATAGGGTCTCAAATGTAGAAAACCAACTTATGCTTGCTTAAGGGGAAAGGTGAGTTGGGGTGCTGCATAAAACCAGAGATTGAAATTAGCACAGATACCTTTCCATAAGCCAAATATGTAATAGACAAGAGCTACTGCTTGCTCAACGAAGTGGACTCAACACCCCATATTAAACGCCTAAGAATATACCTGACTAGTAAGAATCTTAAAACCTATGGATTTATATGTCTCCGAAAGAGAATCAAGCGTGTGTACAGCGGCATAAACGCAGCAGTGATAGGATTGGTGAGGTTCGGTGAGCAAATGCAGACCCTTTGAAGTCATATTGCATGGTACCCATTCCATGGTTCTCAACTCTCCAGGTTTAAGGGATTCTTCCTTCAGCTAAAACATGCATGTGGAACCCAGAGTATGATCCACCGTGTGATCGGGAAACGTGTTCAAATGTGTCTCAGTTTTCGTCCCCTGGTACTCGGGTGCAACATTCCAGACGCTTTACTAACACTCTCCCCACTTGGAGAGTCAGTGCCTTTAACCTCCTGTTTGGCCCAGTTTGCAATTTCTGCGGAAAATGAACAGGAATAGGGAGAACCAATGAGAGACTAGCTGGAGGTGTCTGGACGGGCAAATTTAACTCGCATTTCCCACCAAGAAGAGGAATTAACCAAAGGCTCAGCGTGCGAAGCCGGAACCACACTAGGGCCTGAAGCAATCCTGCGGTGTTGCGGCCAGCTCACAAGATAGCGAGTTGAAGAAAGGAGCTCAGGGGCCCTGTAATTCACAAACCTGCAGAGTTATAAATGACAGCTATCGTCCAAAAATATACTGAAGTAAGGCTGCCAAGAGGACTTGAAAGCGGGGCAGAATTGCAGGAAACCGATTTCAGGAGGTAGACTGGAATTGCATGTAAAGCATAGGAAAAGAGGCAGAACATCCACAATGATGCACTTGGCCAAAAAGGGCGCATGCGTTTTTTCCTGAATATATTCAGGAAAAAACGCATGCGCCCTTTTTGGCCAACCAAGCAAGCTTGCAAAGGAAATCTGCACTACAATGAAGTCTCACTGCCCCCTGGTCAAAAGGGCCATCTGAAAAAAGTGTAAAAATCAGAAAGGCAGGACAGGCCAAGGAGAACTGGGAGCCTTCTTATGCTGATGGGCGGGATGTAAATTGCCAACAGCCACTCTGGAGAAGTGTATGGTGTTTCCTGAAACATCTAAAAAACAAAGCAACAGAGCCTAGGGCACTTCCACTTATGGTCCTATAGCTTAGGGAAATTAAAATCAAAAAGACACAGCCACCCCAAAGTTTGGGACGGCTCTGTTTACAAGAACCTCCTTTACGGTACAAGGTCAATATCGCAGAAAGCGAAAAATGGATAAAGAAGTTGTGGTACTTACGTACAAGGCAATATCACTCAGCAATGAAATCTATGTCATCAGGCCAGTAGCAGCATAATGAGCGGATTCAGGTACGATGATTCTAAGTGAAATAAGTCACACAGAAAAAGAAACATCATTAGATATCACTAATATACGGAATGTAAACTTGGCTACACAGGAACTGAATTACAAAACAGAACAGTGTCTCAAATGTAGAAAACCAACATATGCTTGCTTAAGGGGAAAGGTGAGTTGGGGTGCTGCATAAAACCAGAGATTGAAATTAACACAGATACCTTTCCATAAGCCAAATATGTAATAGACAAGAGCTACTGCTTGCTCAATGAAGTGGACTCAACACCCCATATTAAACGCCTAAGAATATACCTGACTAATAAGAATCTTAAAACCTATGGATTTATATGTCTCCGAAAGAGAATCAAGCGTGTGTACAGCGGCATAAACGCAGCAGTGATAGGATTCGTGAGGTTCGGTGAGCAAATGCAGACCCTTTGAAGTCATATTGCATGGTACCCATTCCATGGTTCTCAACTCTCCAGGTTTAAGGGATTCTTCCTTCAGCTAAAACATGCATGTGGAACCCACAGTATGATCCACCGTGTGATCGGGAAACGTGTTCAAATGTGTCTCAGTTTTCGTCCCCTGGTACTCGGGTGCAACATTCCAGACGCTTTACTAACACTCTCCCCACTTGGAGAGTCAGTGACTTTAAACTCCTGTTTGGCCCAGTTTGCAATTTCTGAGGAAAATGTACAGGAATAGGGAGAACCAATGAGAGACTAGCTGGAGGTGTCTGGACGGGCAAATTTAACTCTCATTTCCCACCAGGAAGAGGAATTAACCAAAGGCTCAGCGAGCCACGCTGGAACCACACTAGGGCCTGAAGCAATCCTGCGGTGTTGCGGCCAGCTCACAAGAAAGCGAGTTGAAGAAAGGAGCTCAGGGGCCCGGTAATTCACAAACCTGCAGAGTTATAAATGACAGCTATCGTCCAAAAATATATTGAAGTAAGGCTGCCAAGAGGACTTGAAAGCGGGGCAGAATTGCAGGAAACCGATTTCAGGAGGTAGACTGGAATTGCATGTAAAGCATAGGAAAAGAGGCAGAATGTCCACAATGATGCACTTGGCCAAAAAGGGCGTATGCGTTTTTTCCTGAATATATTCAGGAAAAAACGCATACGCCCTTTTTGGCCAACCAAGCAAGCTTGCAAAGGAAATCTGCACTACAATGAAGTCTCACTGCCCCCAGGTCAAAAGGGCCATCTGAAAAAAGTGTAAAATCCAGAAAGGCAGGACAGGCCATGGAGAACTGGGAGCCTTCTTATGCTGATGGGCGGGATGTAAATTGCCAACAGCCACTCTGGAGAAGTGTATGGTGTTTCCTGAAACATCAAAAAACAAAGCAACAGAGCCTAGGGCACTTCCACTTATGGTCCTATAGATTAGGGAAATTAAAATCAAAAAGACACAGCCACCCCAAAGTTTGGGATGGCTCTGTTTACAAGAACCTCGTTTACGGTACAAGTGCAATATCGCAGAAAGCGAAAAATGGATAAAGAAGTTGTGGTACTTACGTACAATGCAATATCACTCAGCAATGAAATCTATGTCATCAGGCCAGTAGCAGCATAATGAGTGGATTCAGGTACGATGATTCTAAGTGAAATAAGTCACACAGAAAAAGAAACATCATAAGGTATCACTAATACACGGAATGTAAACTTGGCAACACAGGAACTGAATTACAAAACAGAATAGGGTCTCAAATGTAGAAAACCAACTTATGCTTGCTTAAGGGGAAAGGTGAGTTGGGGTGCTGCATAAAACCAGAGATTGAAATTAGCACAGATACCTTTCCATAAGCCAAATATGTAATAGACAAGAGCTACTGCTTGCTCAACGAAGTGGACTCAACACCCCATATTAAACGCCTAAGAATATACCTGACTAGTAAGAATCTTAAAACCTATGGATTTATATGTCTCCGAAAGAGAATCAAGCGTGTGTACAGCGGCATAAACGCAGCAGTGATAGGATTGGTGAGGTTCGGTGAGCAAATGCAGACCCTTTGAAGTCATATTGCATGGTACCCATTCCATGGTTCTCAACTCTCCAGGTTTAAGGGATTCTTCCTTCAGCTAAAACATGCATGTGGAACCCAGAGTATGATCCACCGTGTGATCGGGAAACGTGTTCAAATGTGTCTCAGTTTTCGTCCCCTGGTACTCGGGTGCAACATTCCAGACGCTTTACTAACACTCTCCCCACTTGGAGAGTCAGTGCCTTTAACCTCCTGTTTGGCCCAGTTTGCAATTTCTGCGGAAAATGAACAGGAATAGGGAGAACCAATGAGAGACTAGCTGGAGGTGTCTGGACGGGCAAATTTAACTCGCATTTCCCACCAAGAAGAGGAATTAACCAAAGGCTCAGCGTGCGAAGCCGGAACCACACTAGGGCCTGAAGCAATCCTGCGGTGTTGCGGCCAGCTCACAAGATAGCGAGTTGAAGAAAGGAGCTCAGGGGCCCTGTAATTCACAAACCTGCAGAGTTATAAATGACAGCTATCGTCCAAAAATATACTGAAGTAAGGCTGCCAAGAGGACTTGAAAGCGGGGCAGAATTGCAGGAAACCGATTTCAGGAGGTAGACTGGAATTGCATGTAAAGCATAGGAAAAGAGGCAGAACATCCACAATGATGCACTTGGCCAAAAAGGGCGCATGCGTTTTTTCCTGAATATATTCAGGAAAAAACGCATGCGCCCTTTTTGGCCAACCAAGCAAGCTTGCAAAGGAAATCTGCACTACAATGAAGTCTCACTGCCCCCTGGTCAAAAGGGCCATCTGAAAAAAGTGTAAAAATCAGAAAGGCAGGACAGGCCAAGGAGAACTGGGAGCCTTCTTATGCTGATGGGCGGGATGTAAATTGCCAACAGCCACTCTGGAGAAGTGTATGGTGTTTCCTGAAACATCTAAAAAACAAAGCAACAGAGCCTAGGGCACTTCCACTTATGGTCCTATAGCTTAGGGAAATTAAAATCAAAAAGACACAGCCACCCCAAAGTTTGGGACGGCTCTGTTTACAAGAACCTCCTTTACGGTACAAGGTCAATATCGCAGAAAGCGAAAAATGGATAAAGAAGTTGTGGTACTTACGTACAAGGCAATATCACTCAGCAATGAAATCTATGTCATCAGGCCAGTAGCAGCATAATGAGCGGATTCAGGTACGATGATTCTAAGTGAAATAAGTCACACAGAAAAAGAAACATCATTAGATATCACTAATATACGGAATGTAAACTTGGCTACACAGGAACTGAATTACAAAACAGAACAGTGTCTCAAATGTAGAAAACCAACATATGCTTGCTTAAGGGGAAAGGTGAGTTGGGGTGCTGCATAAAACCAGAGATTGAAATTAACACAGATACCTTTCCATAAGCCAAATATGTAATAGACAAGAGCTACTGCTTGCTCAATGAAGTGGACTCAACACCCCATATTAAACGCCTAAGAATATACCTGACTAATAAGAATCTTAAAACCTATGGATTTATATGTCTCCGAAAGAGAATCAAGCGTGTGTACAGCGGCATAAACGCAGCAGTGATAGGATTGGTGAGGTTCGGTGAGCAAATGCAGACCCTTTGAAGTCATATTGCATGGTACCCATTCCATGGTTCTCAACTCTCCAGATTTAAGGGATTCTTCCTTCAGCTAAAACATGCATGTGGAACCCACAGTATGATCCACCGTGTGATCGGGAAACGTGTTCAAATGTGTCTCAGTTTTCGTCCCCTGGTACTCGGGTGCAACATTCCAGACGCTTTACTAACACTCTCCCCACTTGGAGAGTCAGTGACTTTAAACTCCTGTTTGGCCCAGTTTGCAATTTCTGAGGAAAATGTACAGGAATAGGGAGAACCAATGAGAGACTAGCTGGAGGTGTCTGGACGGGCAAATTTAACTCTCATTTCCCACCAGGAAGAGGAATTAACCAAAGGCTCAGCGAGCCATGCCGGAACCACACTAGGGCCTGAAGCAATCCTACGGTGTTGCGGCCAGCTCACAAGAAAGCGAGTTGAAGAAAGGAGCTCAGGGGCCCGGTAATTCACAAACCTGCAGAGTTATAAATGACAGCTATCGTCCAAAAATATATTGAAGTAAGGCTGCCAAGAGGACTTGAAAGCGGGGCAGAATTGCAGGAAACCGATTTCAGGAGGTAGACTGGAATTGCATGTAAAGCATAGGAAAAGAGGCAGAACGTCCACAATGATGCACTTGGCCAAAAAGGGCGTATGCGTTTTTTCCTGAATATATTCAGGAAAAAACGCATACGCCCTTTTTGGCCAACCAAGCAAGCTTGCAAAGGAAATCTGCACTACAATGAAGTCTCACTGCCCCCAGGTCAAAAGGGCCATCTGAAAAAAGTGTAAAATCCAGAAAGGCAGGACAGGCCATGGAGAACTGGGAGCCTTCTTATGCTGATGGGCGGGATGTAAATTGCCAACAGCCACTCTGGAGAAGTGTATGGTGTTTCCTGAAACATCAAAAAACAAAGCAACAGAGCCTAGGGCACTTCCACTTATGGTCCTATAGCTTAGGGAAATTAAAATCAAAAAGACACAGCCACCCCAAAGTTTGGGACGGCTCTGTTTACAAGAACCTCGTTTATGGTACAAGTTCAATATCACAGAAAGCGAAAAATGGATAAAGAAGTTGTGGTACCTACGTACAATGCAATATCACTCAGCAATGAAATCTATGTCATCAGGCCAGTAGCAGCATAATGAGTGGATTCAGGAACGATGATTCTAAGTGAAATAAGGCACACAGAAAAAGAAACATCATAAGGTATCACTAATACACGGAATGTAAACTTGGCTACACAGGAACTGAATTACAAAACAGAATAGGGTCTCAAATGTAGAAAACCAACTTATGCTTGCTTAAGGGGAAAGGTGAGTTGGGGTGCTGCATAAAACCAGAGATTGAAATTAGCACAGATACCTTTCCATAAGCCAAATATGTAATAGAGAAGAGCTACTGCTTGCTCAACGAAGTGGACTCAACACCCCATATTAAACGCCTAAGAATATACCTGACTAGTAAGAATCTGAAAACCTATGGATTTATATGTCTCCGAAAGAGAATCAAGCGTGTGTACAGCGGCATAAACGCAGCAGTGATAGGATTGGTGAGGTTCGGTGAGCAAATGCAGACCCTTTGAAGTCATATTGCATGGTACCCATTCCATGGTTCTCAACTCTCCAGGTTTAAGGGATTCTTCCTTCAGCTAAAACATGCATGTGGAACCCACAGTATGATCCACCGTGTGATCGGGAAACGTGTTCAAATGTGTCTCAGTTTTCGTCCCCTGGTACTCGGGTGCAACATTCCAGACGCTTTACTAACACTCTCCCCACTTGGAGAGTCAGTGCCTTTAACCTCCTGTTTGGCCCAGTTTGCAATTTCTGCGGAAAAGGAACAGGAATAGGGAGAACCAATGAGAGACTAGCTGGAGGTGTCTGGACGGACAAATTTAACTCTCATTTCCCACCAGGAAGAGGAATTAACCAAAGGCTCAACGAGCAATGCCGGAACCACACTAGGGCCTGAAGCAATCCTGCGGTGTTGCGGCCAGCTCACAAGAAAGCAAGTTGAAGAAAGGAGCTCAGGGGCCCTGTAATTCACAAACCTGCAGAGTTATAAATGACAGCTATCGTCCAAAAATATATTGAAGTAAGGCTGCCAAGAGGACTTGAAAGCGGGGCAGAATTGCAGGAAACCGATTTCAGGAGGTAGACTGGAATTGCATGTAAAGCATAGGAAAAGTGGCAGAACGTCCACAGTGATGCACTTGGCCAAAAAGGGCGTATGCGTTTTTTCCTGAATATATTCAGGAAAAAACGCATACGCCCTTTTTGGCCAACCAAGCAAGCTTGCAAAGGAAATCTGCACTACAATGAAGTCTCACTGCCCCCCAGTCAAAATGGCCATCTGAAAAAAGTGTAAAATCCAGAAAGGCAGGACAGGCCATGGAGAACTGGGAGCCTTCTTATGCTGATGGGCGGGATGTAAACTGCCAACAGCCACTCTGGAGAAGTGTATGGTGTTTCCTGAAACATCTAAAAAACAAAGCAACAGAGCCTAAGGCACTTCCACTTATGGTCCTATAGCTTAGGGAAATTAAAATCAAAAAGACACAGCCACCCCAAAGTTTGGGACGGCTCTGTTTACAAGAACCTCGTTTACGGTACAAGTTCAATATCGCAGAAAGCGAAAAATGGATAAAGAAGTTGTGGTACTTACGTACAATGCAATATCACTCAGCAATGAAATCTATGTCATCAGGCCAGTAGCAGCATAATGAGTGGATTCAGGAACGATGATTCTAAGTGAAATAAGGCACACAGAAAAAGAAACATCATAAGGTATCACTAATACACGGAATGTAAACTTGGCTACACAGGAACTGAATTACAAAACAGAATAGGGTCTCAAATGTAGAAAACCAACTTATGCTTGCTTAAGGGGAAAGGTGAGTTGGGGTGCTGCATAAAACCAGAGATTGAAATTAGCACAGATACCTTTCCATAAGCCAAATATGTAATAGACAAGAGCTACTGCTTGCTCAACGAAGTGGACTCAACACCCCATATTAAACGCCTAAGAATATACCTGACTAGTAAGAATCTTAAAACCTATGGATTTATATGTCTCCGAAAGAGAATCAAGCGTGTGTACAGCGGCATAAACGCAGCAGTGATAGGATTGGTGAGGTTCGGTGAGCAAATGCAGACCCTTTGAAGTCATATTGCATGGTACCCATTCCATGGTTCTCAACTCTCCAGGTTTAAGGGATTCTTCCTTCAGCTAAAACATGCATGTGGAACCCACAGTATGATCCACCGTGTGATCGGGAAACGTGTTCAAATGTGTCTCAGTTTTCGTCCCCTGGTACTCGGGTGCAACATTCCAGACGCTTTACTAACACTCTCCCCACTTGGAGAGTCAGTGCCTTTAACCTCCTGTTTGGCCCAGTTTGCAATTTCTGCGGAAAAGGAACAGGAATAGGGAGAACCAATGAGAGACTAGCTGGAGGTGTCTGGACGGACAAATTTAACTCTCATTTCCCACCAGGAAGAGGAATTAACCAAAGGCTCAACGAGCCATGCCGGAACCACACTAGGGCCTGAAGCAATCCTGCGGTGTTGCGGCCAGCTCACAAGAAAGCAAGTTGAAGAAAGGAGCTCAGGGGCCCTGTAATTCACAAACCTGCAGAGTTATAAATGACAGCTATCGTCCAAAAATATATTGAAGTAAGGCTGCCAAGAGGACTTGAAAGCGGGGCAGAATTGCAGGAAACCGATTTCAGGAGGTAGACTGGAATTGCATGTAAAGCATAGGAAAAGAGGCAGAACGTCCACAATGATGCACTTGGCCAAAAAGGGCGTATGCGTTTTTTCCTGAATATATTCAGGAAAAAACGCATACGCCCTTTTTGGCCAACCAAGCAAGCTTGCAAAGGAAATCTGCACTACAATGAAGTCTCACTGCCCCCCGGCCAAAAGGGTCATCTGAAAAATGTGTAAAATCCAGAAAGCCAGGACAGGCCATGGAGAACTGGGAGCCTTCTTATGCTGATGGGCGGGATGTAAATTGCCAACAGCCACTCTGGAGAAGTGTATGGTGTTTCCTGAAACATCAAAAAACAAAGCAACAGAGCCTAGGGCACTTCCACTTATGGTCCTATAGCTTAGGGAAATTAAAATCAAAAAGACACAGCCACCCCAAAGTTTGGGACGGCTCTGTTTACAAGAACCTCGTTTATGGTACAAGTTCAATATCGCAGAAAGCGAAAAATGGATAAAGAAGTTGTGGTACTTACGTACAATGCAATATCACTCAGCAATGAAATCTATGTCATCAGGCCAGTAGCAGCATAATGAGTGGATTCAGGTACGATGATTCTAAGTGAAATAAGTCACACAGAAAAAGAAACATCATAAGGTATCACTAATACACGGAATGTAAACTTGGCTACACAGGAACTGAATTACAAAACAGAATAGGGTCTCAAATGTAGAAAACCAACTTATGCTTGCTTAAGGGGAAAGGTGAGTTGGGGTGCTGCATAAAACCAGAGATTGAAATTAGCACAGATACCTTTCCATAAGCCAAATATGTAATAGAAAAGAGCTACTGCTTGCTCAACGAAGTGGACTCAACACCCCATATTAAACGCCTAAGAATATACCTGACTAGTAAGAATCTTAAAACCTATGGATTTATATGTCTCCGAAAGAGAATCAAGCGTGTGTACAGCGGCATAAACGCAGCAGTGATAGGATTGGTGAGGTTCGGTGAGCAAATGCAGACCCTTTGAAGTCATATTGCATGGTACCCATTCCATGGTTCTCAACTCTCCAGGTTTAAGGGATTCTTCCTTCAGCTAAAACATGCATGTGGAACCCAGAGTATGATCCACCGTGTGATCGGGAAACGTGTTCAAATGTGTCTCAGTTTTCGTCCCCTGGTACTCGGGTGCAACATTCCAGACGCTTTACTAACACTCTCCCCACTTGGAGAGTCAGTGCCTTTAACCTCCTGTTTGGCCCAGTTTGCAATTTCTGCGGAAAAGGAACAGGAATAGGGAGAACCAATGAGAGACTAGCTGGAGGTGTCTGGACGGGCAAATTTAACTCTCATTTCCCACCAAGAAGAGGAATTAACCAAAGGCTCAACGAGCCATGCCGGAACCACACTAGGGCCTGAAACAATCCTGCGGTGTTGCGGCCAGCTCACAAGATAGCGAGTTGAAGAAAGGAGCTCAGGGGCCCTGTAATTCACAAACCTGCAGAGTTATAAATGACAGCTATCGTCCAAAAATATATTGAAGTAAGGCTGCCAAGAGGACTTGAAAGCGGGGCAGAATTGCAGGAAACCGATTTCAGGAGGTAGACTGGAATTGCATGTAAAGCATAGGAAAAGTGGCAGAACGTCCACAGTGATGCACTTGGCCAAAAAGGGCGTATGCGTTTTTTCCTGAATATATTCAGGAAAAAACGCATACGCCCTTTTTGGCCAACCAAGCAAGCTTGCAAAGGAAATGTGCACTACAATGAAGTCTCACTGCCCCCCGGTCAAAAGGGCCATCTGAAAAAAGTGTAAAATCCAGAAAGGCAGGACAGGCCATGGAGAACTGGGAGCCTTCTTATGCTGATGGGCGGGATGTAAATTGCCAACAGCCACTCTGGAGAAGTGTATGGTGTTTCCTGAAACATCTAAAAAACAAAGCAACAGAGCCTAGGGCACTTCCACTTATGGTCCTATAGCTTAGGGAAATTAAAATCAAAAAGACACAGCCACCCCAAAGTTTGGGACGGCTCTGTTTACAAGAACCTCGTTTACGGTACAAGTTCAATATCGCAGAAAGTGAAAAATGGATAAAGAAGTTGTGGTACTTACGTACAATGCAATATCACTCAGCAATGAAATCTATGTCATCAGGCCAGTAGCAGCATAATGAGTGGATTCAGGTACGATGATTCTAAGTGAAATAAGGCACACAGAAAAAGAAACATCATAAGGTATCACTAATACACGGAATGTAAACTTGGCTACACAGGAACTGAATTACAAAACAGAATAGGGTCTCAAATGTAGAAAACCAACTTATGCTTGCTTAAGGGGAAAGGTGAGTGGGGTGCTGCATAAAACCAGAGATTGAAATTAGCACAGATACCTTTCCATAAGCCAAATATGTAATAGACAAGAGCTACTGCTTGCTCAACGAAGTGGACTCAACACCCCATATTAAACGCCTAAGAATATACCTGACTAGTAAGAATCTTAAAACCTATGGATTTATATGTCTCCGAAAGAGAATCAAGCGTGTGTACAGCGGCATAAACGCAGCAGTGATAGGATTGGTGAGGTTCGGTGAGCAAATGCAGACCCTTTGAAGTCATATTGCATGGTACCCATTCCATGGTTCTCAACTCTCCAGGTTTAAGGGATTCTTCCTTCAGCTAAATCATGCATGTGGAACCCAGAGTATGATCCACCGTGTGATCGGGAAACGTGTTCAAATGTGTCTCAGTTTTCGTCCCCTGGTACTCGGGTGCAACATTCCAGACGCTTTACTAACACTCTCCCCACTTGGAGAGTCAGTGCCTTTAACCTCCTGTTTGGCCCAGTTTGCAATTTCTGCGGAAAATGAACAGGAATAGGGAGAACCAATGAGAGACTAGCTGGAGGTGTCTGGACGGGCAAATTTAACACTCATTTCCCACCAGGAAGAGGAATTAACCAAAGGCTCAGCGTGCCATGCCGGAACCACACTAGGGCCTGAAGCAATCCTGCGGTATTGCGGCCAGCTCACAAGATAGCGAGTTGAAGAAAGGAGCTCAGGGGCCCTGTAATTCACAAACCTGCAGAGTTATAAATGACAGCTATCGTCCAAAAATATATTGAAGTAAGGCTGCCAAGAGGACTTGAAAGCGGGGCAGAATTGCAGGAAACCGATTTCAGGAGGTAGACTGGAATTGCATGTAAAGCATAGGAAAAGAGGCAGAACGTCCACAATGATGCACTTGGCCAAAAAGGGCGTATGCGTTTTTTCCTGAATATATTCAGGAAAAAACGCATACGCCCTTTTTGGCCAACCAAGCAAGCTTGCAAAGGAAATCTGCACTACAATGAAGTCTCACTGCCCCCCGGCCAAAAGGGTCATCTGAAAAAAGTGTAAAATCCAGAAAGGCAGGACAGGCCATGGAGAACTGGGAGCCTTCTTATGCTGATGGGCGGGATGTAAATTGCCAACAGCCACTCTGGAGAAGTGTATGGTGTTTCCTGAAACATCAAAAAACAAAGCAACAGAGCCTAGGGCACTTCCACTTATGGTCCTATAGCTTAGGGAAATTAAAATCAAAAAGACACAGCCACCCCAAAGTTTGGGACGGCTCTGTTTACAAGAACCTCGTTTATGGTACAAGTTCAATATCGCAGAAAGCGAAAAATGGATAAAGAAGTTGTGGTACTTACGTACAATGCAATATCACTCAGCAATGAAATCTATGTCATCAGGCCAGTAGCAGCATAATGAGTGGATTCAGGTACGATGATTCTAAGTGAAATAAGTCACACAGAAAAAGAAACATCATAAGGTATCACTAATACACGGAATGTAAACTTGGCTACACAGGAACTGAATTACAAAACAGAATAGGGTCTCAAATGTAGAAAACCAACTTATGCTTGCTTAAGGGGAAAGGTGAGTTGGGGTGCTGCATAAAACCAGAGATTGAAATTAGCACAGATACCTTTCCATAAGCCAAATATGTAATAGACAAGAGCTACTGCTTGCTCAACGAAGTGGACTCAACACCCCATATTAAACGCCTAAGAATATACCTGACTAGTAAGAATCTTAAAACCTATGGATTTATATGTCTCCGAAAGAGAATCAAGCGTGTGTACAGCGGCATAAACGCAGCAGTGATAGGATTGGTGAGGTTCGGTGAGCAAATGCAGACCCTTTGAAGTCATATTGCATGGTACCCATTCCATGGTTCTCAACTCTCCAGGTTTAAGGGATTCTTCCTTCAGCTAAAACATGCATGTGGAACCCAGAGTATGATCCACCGTGTGATCGGGAAACGTGTTCAAATGTGTCTCAGTTTTCGTCCCCTGGTACTCGGGTGCAACATTCCAGACGCTTTACTAACACTCTCCCCACTTGGAGAGTCAGTGCCTTTAACCTCCTGTTTGGCCCAGTTTGCAATTTCTGCGGAAAAGGAACAGGAATAGGGAGAACCAATGAGAGACTAGCTGGAGGTGTCTGGACGGGCAAATTTAACTCTCATTTCCCACCAAGAAGAGGAATTAACCAAAGGCTCAACGAGCCATGCCGGAACCACACTAGGGCCTGAAGCAATCCTGCGGTGTTGCGGCCAGCTCACAAGAAAGCGAGTTGAAGAAAGGAGCTCAGGGGCCCTGTAATTCACAAACCTGCAGAGTTATAAATGACAGCTATCGTCCAAAAGTATATTGAAGTAAGGCTGCCAAGAGGACTTGAAAGCGGGGCAGAATTGCAGGAAACCGATTTCAGGAGGTAGACTGGAATTGCATGTAAAGCATAGGAAAAGTGGCAGAACGTCCACAGTGATGCACTTGGCCAAAAAGGGCGTATGCGTTTTTTCCTGAATATATTCAGGAAAAAACGCATACGCCCTTTTTGGCCAACCAAGCAAGCTTGCAAAGGAAATCTGCACTACAATGAAGTCTCACTGCCCCCGGTCAAAAGGGCCATCTGAAAAAAGTGTAAAATCCAGAAAGGCAGGACAGGCCATGGAGAACTGGGAGCCTTCTTATGCTGATGGGCGGGATGTAAATTGCCAACAGCCACTCTGGAGAAGTGTATGGTGTTTCTTGAAACATCTAAAAAACAAAGCAACAGAGCCTAGGGCACTTCCACTTATGGTCCTATAGATTAGGGAAATTAAAATCAAAAAGACACAGCCACCCCAAAGTTTGGGACGGCTCTGTTTACAAGAACCTCGTTTACGGTACAAGTTCAATATCGCAGAAAGCGAAAAATGGATAAAGAAGTTGTGGTACTTACGTACAATGCAATACCACTCAGCAATGAAATCTATGTCATCAGGCCAGTAGCAGCATAATGAGTGGATTCAGGTACGATGATTCTAAGTGAAATAAGTCACACAGAAAAAGAAACATCATAAGGTATCACTAATACACGGAATGTAAACTTGGCTACACAGGAAATGAATTACAAAACAGAATAGGGTCTCAAATGTAGAAAACCAACTTATGCTTGCTTAAGGGGAAAGGTGAGTGGGGTGCTGCATAAAACCAGAGATTGAAATTAGCACAGATACCTTTCCATAAGCCAAATATGTAATAGACAAGAGCTACTGCTTGCTCAACGAAGTGGACTCAACACCCCATATTAAACGCCTAAGAATACACCTGACTAGTAAGAATCTTAAAACCTATGGATTTGTATGTCTCCGAAAGAGAATCAAGCGTGTGTACAGCGGCATAAACGCAGCAGTGATAGGATTGGTGAGGTTCGGTGAGCAAATGCAGACTCTTTGAAGTCATATTGCATGGTACCCATTCCATGGTTCTCAACTCTCCAGGTTTAAGGGATTCTTCCTTCAGCTAAAACATGCATGTGGAACCGAGAGTATGATCCACCGTGTGATCGGGAAACGTGTTCAAATGCGTCTCAGTTTTCGTCCCCTGGTACTCGGGTGCAACATTCCAGACGCTTTACTAACACTCTCCCCACTTGGAGAGTCAGTGCCTTTAACCTCCTGTTTGGCCCAGTTTGCAATTTCTGCGGAAAATGAACAGGAATAGGGAGAACCAATGAGAGACTAGCTGGAGGTGTCTGGACGGGCAAATTTAACTCTCATTTCCCACCAGGAAGAGGAATTAACCAAAGGCTCAGCGTGCCATGCCGGAACCACACTAGGGCCTGAAGCAATCCTGCGGTGTTGCGGCCAGCTCACAAGAAAGCGAGTTGAAGAAAGGAGCTCAGGGGCCCTGTAATTCAAAAACCTGCAGAGTTATAAATGACAGCTATCGTCCAAAAATATACTGAAGTAAGGCTGCCAAGAGGACTTGAAAGCGGGGCAGAATTGCAGGAAACCGATTTCAGGAGGTAGACTGGAATTGCATGTAAAGCATAGGAAAAGAGGCAGAACGTCCACAATGATGCACTTGGCCAAAAAGGGCGTATGCGTTTTTTCCTGAATATATTCAGGAAAAAACGCATACGCCCTTTTTGGCCAACCAAGCAAGCTTGCAAAGGAAATCTGCACTACAATGAAGTCTCACTGCCCCCCGGTCAAAAGGGCCATCTGAAAAAAGTGTAAAATCCAGAAAGGCAGGACAGGCCATGGAGAACTGGGAGCCTTCTTATGCTGATGGGCGGGATGTAAATTGCCAACAGCCACTCTGGAGAAGTGTATGGTGTTTCCTGAAACATCAAAAAACAAAGCAACAGAGCCTAGGGCACTTCCACTTATGATCCTATAGCTTAGGGAAATTAAAATCAAAAAGACACAGCCACCCCAAAGTTTGGGACGGCTCTGTTTACAAGAACCTCGTTTATGGTACAAGTTCAATATCGCAGAAAGCGAAAAATGGATAAAGAAGTTTTGGTACTTACGTACAATGCAATATCACTCAGCAATGAAATCTATGTCATCAGGCCAGTAGCAGCATAATGAGTGGATTCAGGTACGATGATTCTAAGTGAAATAAGGCACACAGAAGAAGAAACATCATAAGGTATCACTAATACACGGAATGTAAACTTGGCTACACAGGAACTGAATTACAAAACAGAATAGGGTCTCAAATGTAGAAAACCAACTTATGCTTGCTTAAGGGGAAAGGTGAGTTGGGGTGCTGCATAAAACCAGAGATTGAAATTAGCACAGATACCTTTCCATAAGCCAAATATGTAATAGACAAGAGCTACTGCTTGCTCAACGAAGTGGACTCAACACCCCATATTAAACGCCTAAGAATATACCTGACTAGTAAGAATCTTAAAACCTATGGATTTATATGTCTCCGAAAGAGAATCAAGCGTGTGTACAGCAGCATAAACGCAGCAGTGATAGGATTGGTGAGGTTCGGTGAGCAAATGCAGACCCTTTGAAGTCATATTGCATGGTACCCATTCCATGGTTCTCAACTCTCCAGGTTTAAGGGATTCTTCCTTCAGCTAAAACATGCATGTGGAACCCAGAGTATGATCCACCGTGTGATCGGGAAACGTGTTCAAATGTGTCTCAGTTTTCATCCCCTGGTACTCGGGTGCAACATTCCAGATACGTTACTAACACTCTCCCCACTTGGAGAGTCAGTGCCTTTAACCTCCTGTTTGGCCCAGTTTGCAATTTCTGCGGAAAATGAACAGGAATAGGGAGAACCAATGAGAGACTAGCTGGAGGTGTCTGGACGGGCAAATTTAACTCTCATTTCTCACCAGGAAGAGGAATTAACCAAAGGCTCAGCGTGCCATGTCGGAACCACACTAGGGACTAAAGCAATCCTGCGGTGTTGCGGCCAGCTCACAAGAAAGCGAGTTGAAGAAAGGAGCTCAGGGGCCCTGTAATTCACAAACCTGCAGAGTTATAAATGACAGCTATCGTCCAAAAATATATTGAAGTAAGGCTGCCAAGAGGACTTGAAAGCGGGGCAGAATTGCAGGAAACCGATTTCAGGAGGTAGACTGGAATTGCATGTAAAGCATAGGAAAAGAGGCAGAACGTCCACAATGATGCACTTGGCCAAAAAGGGCGTATGCGTGTTTTCCTGAATATATTCAGGAAAAAACGCATACGTCCTTTTTGGCCAACCAAGCAAGCTTGCAAAGGAAATCTGCACTACAATGAAGTCTCACTGCCCCCGGTCAAAAGGGCCATCTGAAAAAAGTGTAAAATCCAGAAAGGCAGGACAGGCCATGGAGAACTGGGAGCCTTCTTATGCTGATGGGCGGGATGTAAATTGCCAACAGCCACTCTGGAGAAGTGTATGGTGTTTCCTGAAACATCTAAAAAACAAAGCAACAGAGCCTGGGGCACTTCCACTTATGGTTCTATAGCTTAGGGAAATTAAAATCAAAAAGACACAGCCACCCCAAAGTTTGGGACGGCTCTGTTTACAAGAACCTCGTTTACGGTACAAGTTCAATATCGCAGAAAGCGAAAAATGGATAAAGAAGTTGTGGTACTTACGTACAATGCAATACCACTCAGCAATGAAATCTATGTCATCAGGCCAGTAGCAGCATAATGAGTGGATTCAGGTACGATGATTCTAAGTGAAATAAGTCACACAGAAAAAGAAACATCATAAGATATCACTAATACACGGAATGTAAACTTGGCTACACAGGAACTGAATTACAAAACAGAATAGGGTCTCAAATGCAGAAAACCAACTTATGCTTGCTTAAGGGGAAAGGTGAGTTGGGGTGCTGCATAAAACCAGAGATTGAAATTAGCACAGATACCTTTCCATAAGCCAAATATGTAATAGACAAGAGCTACTGCTTGCTCAATGAAGTGGACTCAACACCCCATATTAAACGCCTAAGAATATACCTGACTAGTAAGAATCTTAAAACCTATGGATTTATACGACTCCGAAAGAGAATCAAGCGTGTGTACAGCGGCATAAACGCAGCAGTGATAGGATTGGTGAGGTTCGGTGAGCAAATGCAGACCCTTTGAAGTCATATTGCATGGTACCCATTCCATGGTTCTCAACTCTCCAGGTTTAAGGGATTCTTCCTTCAGCTAAAACATGCATGTGGAGCCGAGAGTATGATCCACCGTGTGATCGGGAAACGTGTTCAAATGTGTCTCAGTTTTCGTCCCATGGTACTCGGGTGCAACATTCCAGACGCTTTACTAACACTCTCCCCACTTGGAGAGTCAGTGCCTTTAACCTCCTGTTTGGCCCAGTTTGCAATTTCTGCGGAAAATGAACAGGAATAGGGAGAACCAATGAGAGACTAGCTGGAGGTGTCTGGATGGGCAAATTTAACTCTCATTTCCCACCAGGAAGAGGAATTAATCAAAGGCTCAGCGTGCCATGCCGGAACCACACTAGGGCCTGAAGCAATCCTGCGGTGTTGCGGCCAGAGCACAAGATAGCGAGTTGAAGAAAGGAGCTCAGGGGCCCTGTAATTCACAAACCTGCAGAGTTATAAATGACAGCTATCGTCCAAAAATATATTGAAGTAAGGCTGCCAAGAGGACTTGAAAGCGGGGCAGAATTGCAGGAAACCGATTTCAGGAGGTAGACTGGAATTGCATGTAAAGCATAGGAAAAGAGGCAGAACGTCCACAATGATGCACTTGGCCAAAAAGGGCGTATGCGTTTTTTCCTGAATATATTCAGGAAAAAACGCATACGCCCTTTTTGGCCAACCAAGCAAGCTTGCAAAGGAAATCTGCACTACAATGAAGTCTCACTGCCCCCCGGTCAAAAGGGCCATCTGAAAAAAGTGTAAAATCCAGAAAGGCAGGACAGGCCATGGAGAACTGGGAGCCTTCTTATGCTGATGGGCGGGATGTAAATTGCCAACAGCCACTCTGGAGAAGTGTATGGTGTTTCCTGAAACATCTAAAAAACAAAGCAACAGAGCCTAAGGCACTTCCACTTATGGTCCTATAGATTAGGGAAATTAAAATCAAAAAGACACAGCCACCCCAAAGTTTGGGACGGCTCTGTTTACAAGAACCTTGTTTATGGTACAAGTTCAATATCGCAGAAAGCGAAAAATGGATAAAGAAGTTGTGGTACTTACGTACAATGCAATATCACTCAGTAATGAAATCTATGTCATCAGGCCAGTAGCAGCATAATGAGTGGATTCAGGTACGATGATTCTAAGTGAAATAAGTCACACAGAAAAAGAAACATCATAAGGTATCACTAATACACGGAATGTAAACTTGGCTACACAGGAACTGAATTACAAAACAGAATAGGGTCTCAAATGTAGAAAACCAACTTATGCTTGCTTAAGGGGAAAGGTGAGTTGGGGTGCTGCATAAAACCAGAGATTGAAATTAGCACAGATACCTTTCCATAAGCCAAATATGTAATAGACAAGAGCTACTGCTTGCTCAACGAAGTGGACTCAACACCCCATATTAAACGCCTAAGAATATACCTGACTAGTAAGAATCTTAAAACCTATGGATTTATATGTCTCCGAAAGAGAATCAAGCGTGTGTACAGCGGCATAAACGCAGCAGTGATAGGATTGGTGAGGTTCGGTGAGCAAATGCAGACCCTTTGAAGTCATATTGCATGGTACCCATTCCATGGTTCTCAACTCTCCAGGTTTAAGGGATTCTTCCTTCAGCTAAAACATGCATGTGGAACCCACAGTATGATCCACCGTGTGATCGGGAAACGTGTTCAAATGTGTCTCAGTTTTCGTCCCCTGGTACTCGGGTGCAACATTCCAGACGCTTTACTAACACTCTCCCCACTTGGAGAGTCAGTGACTTTAAACTCCTGTTTGGCCCAGTTTGCAATTTCTGAGGAAAATGTACAGGAATAGGGAGAACCAATGAGAGACTAGCTGGAGGTGTCTGGATGGGCAAATTTAACTCTCATTTCCCACCAGGAAGAGGAATTAACCAAAGGCTCAGCGAGCCATGCCGGAACCACACTAGGGCCTGAAGCAATCCTGCGGTGTTGCGGCCAGCTCACAAGAAAGCGAGTTGAAGAAAGGAGCTCAGGGGCCCTGTAATTCACAAACCTGCAGAGTTATAAATGACAGCTATCGTCCAAAAATATATTGAAGTAAGGCTGCCAAGAGGACTTGAAAGCGGGGCAGAATTGCAGGAAACCGATTTCAGGAGGTAGACTGGAATTGCATGTAAAGCATAGGAAAAGAGGCAGAACGTCCACAATGATGCACTTGGCCAAAAAGGGCGTATGCGTTTTTTCCTGAATATATTCAGGAAAAAACGCATACGCCCTTTTTGGCCAACCAAGCAAGCTTGCAAAGAAATCTGCACTACAATGAAGTCTCACTGCCCCCCGGCCAAAAGGGTCATCTGAAAAATGTGTAAAATCCAGAAAGCCAGGACAGGCCATGGAGAACTGGGAGCCTTCTTATGCTGATGGGCGGGATGTAAATTGCCAACAGCCACTCTGGAGAAGTGTATGGTGTTTCCTGAAACATCAAAAAACAAAGCAACAGAGCCTAGGGCACTTCCACTTATGGTCCTATAGCTTAGGGAAATTAAAATCAAAAAGACACAGCCACCCCAAAGTTTGGGATGGCTCTGTTTACAAGAACCTCGTTTATGGTACAAGTTCAATATCGCAGAAAGCGAAAAATGGATAAAGAAGTTGTGGTACTTACGTACAATGCAATATCACTCAGCAATGAAATCTATGTCATCAGGCCAGTAGCAGCATAATGAGTGGATTCAGGTACGATGATTCTAAGTGAAATAAGTCACACAGAAAAAGAAACATCATAAGGTATCACTAATACACGGAATGTAAACTTGGCTACACAGGAACTGAATTACAAAACAGAATAGGGTCTCAAATGTAGAAAACCAACTTATGCTTGCTTAAGGGGAAAGGTGAGTTGGGGTGCTGCATAAAACCAGAGATTGAAATTAGCACAGATACCTTTCCATAAGCCAAATATGTAATAGACAAGAGCTACTGCTTGCTCAACGAAGTGGACTCAACACCCCATATTAAACGCCTAAGAATATACCTGACTAGTAAGAATCTTAAAACCTATGGATTTATATGTCTCCGAAAGAGAATCAAGCGTGTGTACAGCGGCATAAACGCAGCAGTGATAGGATTGGTGAGGTTCGGTGAGCAAATGCAGACCCTTTGAAGTCATATTGCATGGTACCCATTCCATGGTTCTCAACTCTCCAGGTTTAAGGGATTCTTCCTTCAGCTAAAACATGCATGTGGAACCCACAGTATGATCCACCGTGTGATCGGGAAACGTGTTCAAATGTGCCTCAGTTTTCGTCCCCTGGTACTCGGGTGCAACATTCCAGACGCTTTACTAACACTCTCCCCACTTGGAGAGTCAGTGCCTTTAACCTCCTGTTTGGCCCAGTTTGCAATTTCTGCGGAAAAGGAACAGGAATAGGGAGAACCAATGAGAGACTAGCTGGAGGTGTCTGGACGGGCAAATTTAACTCTCATTTCCCACCCAGAAGAGGAATTAACCAAAGGCTCAACGAGCCATACCGGAACCACACTAGGGCCTGAAGCAATCCTGCGGTGTTGCGGCCAGCTCACAAGAAAGCGAGTTGAAGAAAGGAGCTCAGGGGCCCTGTAATTCACAAACCTGCAGAGTTATAAATGACAGCTATCGTCCAAAAATATATTGAAGTAAGGCTGCCAAGAGGACTTGAAAGCGGGGCAGAATTGCAGGAAACCGATTTCAGGAGGTAGACTGGAATTGCATGTAAAGCATAGGAAAAGTGGCAGAACGTCCACAGTGATGCACTTGGCCAAAAAGGGCGTATGCGTTTTTTCCTGAATATATTCAGGAAAAAACGCATACGCCATTTTTGGCCAACCAAGCAAGCTTGCAAAGGAAATGTGCACTACAATGAAGTCTCACTGCCCCCCGGTCAAAACGGCCATCTGAAAAAAGTGTAAAATCCAGAAAGGCAGGACAGGCCATGGAGAACTGGGAGCCTTCTTATGCTGATGGGCGGGATGTAAATTGCCAACAGCCACTCTGGAGAAGTGTATGGTGTTTCCTGAAACATCTAAAAAACAAAGCAACAGAGCCTAGGGCACTTCCACTTATGGTCCTATAGCTTAGGGAAATTAAAATCAAAAAGACACAGCCACCCCAAAGTTTGGGACGGCTCTGTTTACAAGAACCTCGTTTACGGTACAAGTTCAATATCGCAGAAAGCGAAAAATGGATAAAGAAGTTGTGGTACTTACGTACAATGCAATATCACTCAGCAATGAAATCTATGTCATCAGGCCAGTAGCAGCATAATGAGTGGATTCAGGTACGATGATTCTAAGTGAAATAAGGCACACAGAAAAAGAAACATCATAAGATATCACTAATACACGGAATGTAAACTTGGCTACACAGGAACTGAATTACAAAACAGAATAGGGTCTCAAATGTAGAAAACCAACTTATGCTTGCTTAAGGGGAAAGGTGAGTTGGGGTGCTGCATAAAACCAGAGATTGAAATTAGCACAGATACCTTTCCATAAGCCAAATATGTAATAGACAAGAGCTACTGCTTGCTCAACGAAGTGCACTCAACACCCCATATTAAACGCCTAAGAATATACCTGACTAGTAAGAATCTTAAAACCTATGGATTTATATGTCTCCGAAAGAGAATCAAGCGTGTGTACAGCGGCATAAACGCAGCAGTGATAGGATTGGTGAGGTTCGGTGAGCAAATGCAGACCCTTTGAAGTCATATTGCATGGTACCCATTCCATGGTTCTCAACTCTCCAGGTTTAAGGGATTCTTCCTTCAGCTAAATCATGCATGTGGAACCCAGAGTATGATCCACCGTGTGATCGGGAAACGTGTTCAAATGTGTCTCAGTTTTCGTCCCCTGGTACTCGGGTGCAACATTCCAGACGCTTTACTAACACTCTCCCCACTTGGAGAGTCAGTGCCTTTAACCTCCTGTTTGGCCCAGTTTGCAATTTCTGAGGAAAATGTACAGGAATAGGGAGAACCAATGAGAGACTAGCTGGAGGTGTCTGGACGGGCAAATTTAACACTCATTTCCCACCAGGAAGAGGAATTAACCAAAGGCTCAGCATGCCATGCCGGAACCACACTAGGGCCTGAAGCAATCCTGCGGTGTTGCGGCCAGCTCACAAGATAGCGAGTTGAAGAAAGGAGCTCAGGGGCCCTGTAATTCACAAACCTGCAGAGTTATAAATGACAGCTATCGTCCAAAAATATATTGAAGTAAGGCTGCCAAGAGGACTTGAAAGCGGGGCAGAATTGCAGGAAACCGATTTCAGGAGGTAGACTGGAATTGCATGTAAAGCATAGGAAAAGAGGCAGAACGTCCACAATGATGCACTTGGCCAAAAAGGGCGTATGCGTTTTTTCCTGAATATATTCAGGAAAAAACGCATACGCCCTTTTTGGCCAACCAAGCAAGCTTGCAAAGGAAATCTGCACTACAATGAAGTCTCACTGCCCCCCGGCCAAAAGGGTCATCTGAAAAAAGTGTAAAATCCAGAAAGCCAGGACAGGCCATGGAGAACTGGGAGCCTTCTTATGCTGATGGGCGGGATGTAAATTGCCAACAGCCACTCTGGAGAAGTGTATGGTGTTTCCTGAAACATCAAAAAACAAAGCAACAGAGCCTAGGGCACTTCCACTTATGGTCCTATAGCTTAGGGAAATTAAAATCAAAAAGACACAGCCACCCCAAAATTTGGGACGGCTCTGTTTACAAGAACCTCGTTTATGGTACAAGTTCAATATCGCAGAAAGCGAAAAATGGATAAAGAAGTTGTGGTACTTACGTACAATGCAATATCACTCAGCAATGAAATCTATGTCATCAGGCCAGTAGCAGCATAATGAGTGGATTCAGGTACGATGATTCTAAGTGAAATAAGTCACACAGAAAAAGAAACATCATAAGGTATCACTAATACACGGAATGTAAACTTGGCTACACAGGAACTGAATTACAAAACAGAATAGGGTCTCAAATGTAGAAAACCAACTTATGCTTGCTTAAGGGGAAAGGTGAGTTGGGGTGCTGCATAAAACCAGAGATTGAAATTAGCACAGATACCTTTCCATAAGCCAAATATGTAATACACAAGAGCTACTGCTTGCTCAACGAAGTGGACTCAACACCCCATATTAAACGCCTAAGAATATACCTGACTAGTAAGAATCTTAAAACCTATGGATTTATATGTCTCCGAAAGAGAATCAAGCGTGTGTACAGCGGCATAAACGCAGCAGTGATAGGATTGGTGAGGTTCGGTGAGCAAATGCAGACCCTTTGAAGTCATATTGCATGGTACCCATTCCATGGTTCTCAACTCTCCAGGTTAAGGGATTCTTCCTTCAGCTAAAACATGCATGTGGAACCCAGAGTATGATCCACCGTGTGATCGGGAAACGTGTTCAAATGTGTCTCAGTTTTCGTCCCCTGGTACTCGGGTGCAACATTCCAGACGCTTTACTAACACTCTCCCCACTTGGAGAGTCAGTGCCTTTAACCTCCTGTTTGGCCCAGTTTGCAATTTCTGCGGAAAAGGAACAGGAATAGGGAGAACCAATGAGAGACTAGCTGGAGGTGTCTGGACGGGCAAATTTAACTCTCATTTCCCACCAAGAAGAGGAATTAACCAAAGGCTCAACGAGCCATGCCGGAACCACACTAGGGACTGAAGCAATCCTGCGGTGTTGCGGCCAGCTCACAAGAAAGCGAGTTGAAGAAAGGAGCTCAGGGGCCCTGTAATTCACAAACCTGCAGAGTTATAAATGACAGCTATCGTCCAAACATATATTGAAGTAAGGCTGCCAAGAGGACTTGAAAGCGGGGCAGAATTGCAGGAAACCGATTTCAGGAGGTAGACTGGAATTGCATGTAAAGCATAGGAAAAGTGGCAGAACGTCCACAGTGATGCACTTGGCCAAAAAGGGCGTATGCGTTTTTTCCTGAATATATTCAGGAAAAAACGCATACGCCATTTTTGGCCAACCAAGCAAGCTTGCAAAGGAAATGTGCACTACAATGAAGTCTCACTGCCCCCCGGTCAAAACGGCCATCTGAAAAAAGTGTAAAATCCAGAAAGGCAGGACAGGCCATGGAGAACTGGGAGCCTTCTTATGCTGATGGGCGGGATGTAAATTGCCAACAGCCACTCTGGAGAAGTGTATGGTGTTTCCTGAAACATCTAAAAAACAAAGCAACAGAGCCTAGGGCACTTCCACTTATGGTCCTATAGCTTAGGGAAATTAAAATCAAAAAGACACAGCCACCCCAAAGTTTGGGACGGCTCTGTTTACAAGAACCTCGTTTACGGTACAAGTTCAATATCGCAGAAAGCGAAAAATGGATAAAGAAGTTGTGGTACTTACGTACAATGCAATATCACTCAGCAATGAAATCTATGTCATCAGGCCAGTAGCAGCATAATGAGTGGATTCAGGTACGATGATTCTAAGTGAAATAAGGCACACAGAAAAAGAAACATCATAAGGTATCACTAATACACGGAATGTAAACTTGGCTACACAGGAACTGAATTACAAAACAGAATAGGGTCTCAAATGTAGAAAACCAACTTATGCTTGCTTAAGGGGAAAGGTGAGTTGGGGTGCTGCATAAAACCAGAGATTGAAATTAGCACAGATACCTTTCCATAAGCCAAATATGTAATAGACAAGAGGTACTGCTTGCTCAACGAAGTGCACTCAACACCCCATATTAAACGCCTAAGAATATACCTGACTAGTAAGAATCTTAAAACCTATGGATTTATATGTCTCCGAAAGAGAATCAAGCGTGTGTACAGCGGCATAAACGCAGCAGTGATAGGATTGGTGAGGTTCGGTGAGCAAATGCAGACCCTTTGAAGTCATATTGCATGGTACCCATTCCATGGTTCTCAACTCTCCAGGTTTAAGGGATTCTTCCTTCAGCTAAATCATGCATGTGGAACCCAGAGTATGATCCACCGTGTGATCGGGAAACGTGTTCAAATGTGTCTCAGTTTTCGTCCCCTGGTACTCGGGTGCAACTTTCCAGACGCTTTACTAACACTCTCCCCACTTGGAGAGTCAGTGCCTTTAACCTCCTGTTTGGCCCAGTTTGCAATTTCTGCGGAAAATGAACAGGAATAGGGAGAACCAATGAGAGACTAGCTGGAGGTGTCTGGACGGGCAAATTTAACACTCATTTCCCACCAGGAAGAGGAATTAACCAAAGGCTCAGCATGCCATGCCGGAACCACACTAGGGCCTGAAGCAATCCTGCGGTGTTGCGGCCAGCTCACAAGATAGCGAGTTGAAGAAAGGAGCTCAGGGGCCCTGTAATTCACAAACCTGCAGAGTTATAAATGACAGCTATCGTCCAAAAATATATTGAAGTAAGGCTGCCAAGAGGACTTGAAAGCGGGGCAGAATTGCAGGAAACCGATTTCAGGAGGTAGACTGGAATTGCATGTAAAGCATAGGAAAAGAGGCAGAACGTCCACAATGATGCACTTGGCCAAAAAGGGCGTATGCGTTTTTTCCTGAATATATTCAGGAAAAAACGCATACGCCCTTTTTGGCCAACCAAGCAAGCTTGCAAAGGAAATCTGCACTACAATGAAGTCTCACTGCCCCCCGGCCAAAAGGGTCATCTGAAAAAAGTGTAAAATCCAGAAAGCCAGGACAGGCCATGGAGAACTGGGAGCCTTCTTATGCTGATGGGCGGGATGTAAATTGCCAACAGCCACTCTGGAGAAGTGTATGGTGTTTCCTGAAACATCAAAAAACAAAGCAACAGAGCCTAGGGCACTTCCACTTATGGTCCTATAGCTTAGGGAAATTAAAATCAAAAAGACACAGCCACCCCAAAGTTTGGGACGGCTCTGTTTACAAGAACCTCGTTTATGGTACAAGTTCAATATCGCAGAAAGCGAAAAATGGATAAAGAAGTTGTGGTACTTACGTACAATGCAATATCACTCAGCAATGAAATCTATGTCATCAGGCCAGTAGCAGCATAATGAGTGGATTCAGGTACGATGATTCTAAGTGAAATAAGTCACACAGAAAAAGAAACATCATAAGGTATCACTAATACACGGAATGTAAACTTGGCTACACAGGAACTGAATTACAAAACAGAATAGGGTCTCAAATGTAGAAAACCAACATATGCTTGCTTAAGGGGAAAGGTGAGTTGGGGTGCTGCATAAAACCAGAGATTGAAATTAGCACAGATACCTTTCCATAAGCCAAATATGTAATAGACAAGAGCTACTGCTTGCTCAACGAAGTGGACTCAACACCCCATATTAAACGCCTAAGAATATACCTGACTAGTAAGAATCTTAAAACCTATGGATTTATATGTCTCCGAAAGAGAATCAAGCGTGTGTACAGCGGCATAAACGCAGCAGTGATAGGATTGGTGAGGTTCGGTGAGCAAATGCAGACCCTTTGAAGTCATATTGCATGGTACCCATTCCATGGTTCTCAACTCTCCAGGTTTAAGGGATTCTTCCTTCAGCTAAAACATGCATGTGGAACCCAGAGTATGATCCACCGTGTGATCGGGAAACGTGTTCAAATGTGTCTCAGTTTTCGTCCCCTGGTACTCGGGTGCAACATTCCAGACGCTTTACTAACACTCTCCCCACTTGGAGAGTCAGTGCCTTTAACCTCCTGTTTGGCCCAGTTTGCAATTTCTGCGGAAAAGGAACAGGAATAGGGAGAACCAATGAGAGACTAGCTGGAGGTGTCTGGACGGGCAAATTTAACTCTCATTTCCCACCAAGAAGAGGAATTAACCAAAGGCTCAACGAGCCATGCCGGAACCACACTAGGGCCTGAAGCAATCCTGCGGTGTTGCGGCCAGCTCACAAGAAAGCGAGTTGAAGAAAGGAGCTCAGGGGCCCTGTAATTCACAAACCTGCAGAGTTATAAATGACAGCTATCGTCCAAAAATATATTGAAGTAAGGCTGCCAAGAGGACTTGAAAGCGGGGCAGAATTGCAGGAAACCGATTTCAGGAGGTAGACTGGAATTGCATGTAAAGCATAGGAAAAGTGGCAGAACGTCCACAGTGATGCACTTGGCCAAAAAGGGCGTATGCGTTTTTTCCTGAATATATTCAGGAAAAAACGCATACGCCCTTTTTGGCCAACCAAGCAAGCTTGCAAAGGAAATCTGCACTACAATGAAGTCTCACTGCCCCCCGGTCAAAAGGGCCATCTGAAAAAAGTGTAAAATCCAGAAAGGCAGGACAGGCCATGGAGAACTGGGAGCCTTCTTATGCTGATGGGCGGGATGTAAATTGCCAACAGCCACTCTGGAGAAGTGTATGGTGTTTCCTGAAACATCAAAAAACAAAGCAACAGAGCCTAGGGCACTTCCACTTATGGTCCTATAGCTTAGGGAAATTAAAATCAAAAAGACACAGCCACCCCAAAGTTTGGGACGGCTCTGTTTACAAGAACGTCGTTTATGGTACAAGGTCAATATCGCAGAAAGCGAAAAATGGATAAAGAAGTTGTGGTACTTACGTACAATGCAATATCACTCAGCAATGAAATCTATGTCATCAGGCCAGTAGCAGCATAATGAGTGGATTCAGGTACGATGATTCTAAGTGAAATAAGTCACACAGAAAAAGAAACATCATAAGGTATCACTAATACACGGAATGTAAACTTGGCTACACAGGAACTGAATTACAAAACAGAATAGGGTCTCAAATGTAGAAAACCAACTTATGCTTGCTTAAGGGGAAAGGTGAGTTGGGGTGCTGCATAAAACCAGAGATTGAAATTAGCACAGATACCTTTCCATAAGCCAAATATGTAATAGACAAGAGCTACTGCTTGCTCAACGAAGTGGACTCAACACCCCATATTAAACGCCTAAGAATATACCTGACTAGTAAGAATCTTAAAACCTATGGATTTATATGTCTCCGAAAGAGAATCAAGCGTGTGTACAGCGGCATAAACGCAGCAGTGATAGGATTGGTGAGGTTCGGTGAGCAAATGCAGACCCTTTGAAGTCATATTGCATGGTACCCATTCCATGGTTCTCAACTCTCCAGGTTTAAGGGATTCTTCCTTCAGCTAAAACATGCATGTGGAACCCAGAGTATGATCCACCGTGTGATCGGGAAACGTGTTCAAATGTGTCTCAGTTTTCGTCCCCTGGTACTCGGGTGCAACATTCCAGACGCTTTACTAACACTCTCCCCACTTGGAGAGTCAGTGCCTTTAACCTCCTGTTTGGCCCAGTTTGCAATTTCTGCGGAAAAGGAACAGGAATAGGGAGAACCAATGAGAGACTAGCTGGAGGTGTCTGGACGGGCAAATTTAACTCTCATTTCCCACCAAGAAGAGGAATTAACCAAAGGCTCAACGAGCCATGCCGGAACCACACTAGGGCCTGAAGCAATCCTGCGGTGTTGCGGCCAGCTCACAAGAAAGCGAGTTGAAGAAAGGAGCTCAGGGGCCCTGTAATTCACAAACCTGCAGAGTTATAAATGACAGCTATCGTCCAAAAATATATTGAAGTAAGGCTGCCAAGAGGACTTGAAAGCGGGGCAGAATTGCAGGAAACCGATTTCAGGAGGTAGACTGGAATTGCATGTAAAGCATAGGAAAAGTGGCAGAACGTCCACAGTGATGCATTTGGCCAAAAAGGGCATATGCGTTTTTTCCTGAATATATTCAGGAAAAAACGCATACGCCCTTTTTGGCCAACCAAGCAAGCTTGCAAAGGAAATGTGCACTACAATGAAGTCTCACTGCCCCCCGGTCAAAAGGGCCATCTGAAAAAAGTGTAAAATCCAGAAAGGCAGGACAGGCCATGGAGAACTGGGAGCCTTCTTATGCTGATGGGTGGGATGTAAATTGCCAACAGCCACTCTGGAGAAGTGTATGGTGTTTCCTGAAACATCTAAAAAACAAAGCAACAGAGCCTAGGGCACTTCCACTTATGGTCCTATAGCTTAGGGAAATTAAAATCAAAAAGACACAGCCACCCCAAAGTTTGGGACGGCTCTGTTTACAAGAATCTCGTTTATGGTACAAGTTCAATATCGCAGAAAGCGAAAAATGGATAAAGAAGTTGTGGTACTTACGTACAATGCAATATCACTCAGCAATGAAATCTATGTCATCAGGCCAGTAGCAGCATAATGAGTGGATTCAGGTACGATGATTCTAAGTGAAATAAGTCACACAGAAAAAGAAACATCATAAGGTATCACTAATACACGGAATGTAAACTTGGCTACACAGGAACTGAATTACAAAACAGAATAGGGTCTCAAATGTAGAAAACCAACTTATGCTTGCTTAAGGGGAAAGGTGAGTTGGGGTGCTGCATAAAACCAGAGATTGAAATTAGCACAGATACCTTTCCATAAGCCAAATATGTAATAGACAAGAGCTACTGCTTGCTCAACGAAGTGGACTCAACACCCCATATTAAGCGCCTAAGAATATACCTGACTAGTAAGAATCTTAAAACCTATGGATTTATATGTCTCCGAAAGAGAATCAAGCGTGTGTACAGCGGCATAAACGCAGCAGTGATAGGATTGGTGAGGTTCGGTGAGCAAATGCAGACCCTTTGAAGTCATATTGCATGGTACCCATTCCATGGTTCTCAACTCTCCAGGTTTAAGGGATTCTTCCTTCAGCTAAAACATGCATGTGGAACCCAGAGTATGATCCACCGTGTGATCGGGAAACGTGTTCAAATGTGTCTCAGTTTTCGTCCCCTGGTACTCGGGTGCAACATTCCAGACGCTTTACTAACACTCTCCCCACTTGGAGAGTCAGTGCCTTTAACCTCCTGTTTGGCCCAGTTTGCAATTTCTGCGGAAAATGAACAGGAATAGGGAGAACCAATGAGAGACTAGCTGGAGGTGTCTGGACGGGGAAATTTAACTCTCATTTCCCACCAGGAAGAGGAATTAACCAAAGGCTCAGTGAGCCATGCCGGAACCACACTAGGGCCTGAAGCAATCCTGCGGTGTTGCGGCCAGCTCACAAGAAAGCGAGTTGAAGAAAGGAGCTCAGGGGCACTGTAATTCACAAACCTGCAGAGTTATAAATGACAGCTATCGTCCAAAAATATATTGAAGTAAGGCTGCCAAGAGGACTTGAAAGCGGGGCAGAATTGCAGGAAACCGATTTCAGGAGGTAGACTGGAATTGCATGTAAAGCATAGGAAAAGAGGCAGAACGGCCACAATGATGCACTTGGCCAAAAAGGGCGTATGCGTTTTTTCCTGAATATATTCAGGAAAAAACGCATACGCCCTTTTTGGCCAACCAAGCAAGCTTGCAATGGAAATCTGCACTACAATGAAGTCTCACTGCCCCCCGGTCAAAAGGGCCATCTGAAAAAAGTGTAAAATCCAGAAAGGCAGGACAGGCCATGGAGAACTGGGAGCCTTCTTATGCTGATGGGCGGGATGTAAATTGCAAACAGCCACTCTGGAGAAGTGTATGGTGTTTCCTGAAACATCTAAAAAACAAAGCAACAGAGCCTAGGGCACTTCCACTTATAGTCCTATAGATTAGGGAAATTAAAATCAAAAAGACACAGCCACCCCAAAGTTTGGGACGGCTCTGTTTACAAGAAGCTCGATTACGGTACAAGGTCAATATCGCAGAAAGCGAAAAATGGATAAAGAAGTTGTGGTACTTACGTACAATGCAATATCACTCAGCAATGAAATCTATGTCATCAGGCCAGTAGCAGCATAATGAGTGGATTCAGGTACGATGATTCTAAGTGAAATAAGTCACACAGAAAAAGAAACATCATTAGATATCACTAATACACGGAATGTAAACTTGGCTACACAGGAACTGAATTACAAAACAGAATAGGGTCTCAAATGTAGAAAACCAACTTATGCTTGCTTAAGGGGAAAGGTGAGTTGGGGTGCTGCATAAAACCAGAGATTGAAATTAGCACAGATACCTTTCCATAAGCCAAATATGTAATAGAAAAGAGCGACTGCTTGCTCAACGAAGTGGACTCAACACCCCATATTAAACGCCTAAGAATATACCTGACTGGTAAGAATCTTAAAACCTATGGATTTATATGTCTCCGAAAGAGAATCAAGCGTGTGTACAGCGGCATAAACGCAGCAGTGATAGGATTGGTGAGGTTCGGTGAGCAAATGCAGACCCTTTGAAGTCATATTGCATGGTACCCATTCCATGGTTCTCAACTCTCCAGGTTGAAGGGATTCTTCCTTCAGCTAAAACATGCATGTGGAACCCACAGTATGATCCACCGTGTGATCGGGAAACGTGTTCAAATGTGTCTCAGTTTTCGTCCCCTGGTACTCGGGTGCAAAATTCCAGACGCTTTACTAACACTCTCCCCACTTGGAGAGTCAGTGCCTTTAACCTCCTGTTTGGCCCAGTTTGCAATTTCTGCGGAAAATGAACAGGAATAGGGAGAACCAATGAGAGACTAGCTGGAGGTGTCTGGACGGGCAAATTTAACTCTCATTTCCCACCAGGAAGAGGAATTAACCAAAGGCTCAGCGAGCCACGCTGGAACCACACTAGGGCCTGAAGCAATCCTGCGGTGTTGCGGCCAGCTCACAAGAAAGCGAGTTGAAGAAAGGAGCTCAGGGGCCCTGTAATTCACAAACCTGCAGAGTTATAAATGACAGCTATCGTCCAAAAATATATTGAAGTAAGGCTGCCAAGAAGACTTGAAAGCGGGGCAGAATTGCAGGAAACCGATTTCAGGAGGTAGACTGGAATTGCATGTAAAGCATAGGAAAAGAGGCAGAAAGTCCACAATGATGCACTTGGCCAAAAAGGGCGTATGCGTTTTTTCCTGAATATATTCAGGAAAAAACGCATACGCCCTTTTTGGCCAACCAAGCAAGCTTGCAAAGGAAATCTGCACTACAATGAAGTCTCACTGCCCCCCGGTCAAAAGGGCCATCTGAAAAAAGTGTAAAATCCAGAAAGGCAGGACAGGCCATGGAGAACTGGGAGCCTTCTTATGCTGATGGGCGGGATGTAAATTACCAACAGCCACTCTGGAGAAGTGTATGGTGTTTCCTGAAACATCTAAAAAACAAAGCAACAGAGCCTAGGGCACTTCCACTTATGGTCCTATAGATTAGAGAAATTAAAATCAAAAAGACACAGCCACCCCAAAGTTTGGGACGGCTCTGTTTACAAGAACCTCGTTTACGGTACAAGGTCAATATCGCAGAAAGCGAAAAATGGATAAAGAAGTTGTGGTACTTACGTACAATGCAATATCACTCAGCAATGAAATCTATGTCATCAGGCCAGTAGCAGCATAATGAGTGGATTCAGGTACGATGATTCTAAGTGAAATAAGTCACACAGAAAAAGAAACATCATTAGATATCACTAATACACGGAATGTAAACTTGGCTACACAGGAACTGAATTACAAAACAGAATAGGGTCTCAAATGTAGAAAACCAACTTATGCTTGCTTAAGGGGAAAGGTGAGTTGGGGTGCTGCATAAAACCAGAGATTGAAATTAGCACAGATACCTTTCCATAAGCCAAATATGTAATAGAAAAGAGCTACTGCTTGCTCAACGAAGTGGACTCAACACCCCATATTAAACGCCTAAGAATATACCTGACTGGTAAGAATCTTAAAACCTATGGATTTATATGTCTCCGAAAGAGAATCAAGCGTGTGTACGGCGGCATAAACGCAGCAGTGATAGGATTGGTGAGGTTCGGTGAGCAAATGCAGACCCTTTGAAGTCATATTGCATGGTACCCATTCCATGGTTCTCAACTCTCCAGGTTTAAGGGATTCTTCCTTCAGCTAAAACATGCATGTGGAACCCACAGTATGATCCACCGTGTGATCGGGAAACGTGTTCAAATGTGTCTCAGTTTTCGTCCCCTGGTACTCGGGTGCAACATTCCAGACGCTTTACTAACACTCTCCCCACTTGGAGAGTCAGTGCCTTTAACCTCCTGTTTGGCCCAGTTTGCAATTTCTGCGGAAAATGAACAGGAATAGGGAGAACCAATGAGAGACTAGCTGGAGGTGTCTGGACGGGCAAATTTAACTCTCATTTCCCACCAGGAAGAGGAATTAACCAAAGGCTCAGCGTGCCATGCCGGAACCACACTAGGGCCTGAAGCAATCCTGCGGTGTTGCGGCCAGCTCACAAGAAAGCGAGTTGAAGAAAGGAGCTCAGGGGCCCTGTAATTCACAAACCTGCAGAGTTATAAATGACAGCTATCGTCCAAAAATATATTGAAGTAAGGCTGCCAAGAGGACTTGAAAGCGGGGCAGAATTGAAGGAAACCGATTTCAGGAGGTAGACTGGAATTGCATGTAAAGCATAGGAAAAGAGGCAGAACGTCCACAATGATGCACTTGGCCAAAAAGGGCGTATGCGTTTTTTCCTGAATATATTCAGGAAAAAACGCATACGCCCTTTTTGGCCAACCAAGCAAGCTTGCAAAGGAAATCTGCACTACAATGAAGTCTCACTGCCCCCCGGTCAAAAGGGCCATCTGAAAAAAGTGTAAAATCCAGAAAGGCAGGACAGGCCATGGAGAACTGGGAGCCTTCTTATGCTGATGGGCGGGATGTAAATTGCCAACAGCCACTCTGGAGAAGTGTATGGTGTTTCCTGAAACATCTAAAAAACAAAGCAACAGAGCCTAGGGCACTTCCACTTATGGTCCTATAGCTTAGGGAAATTAAAATCAAAAAGACACAGCCACCCCAAAATTTGGGACGGCTCTGTTTACAAGAACCTCGTTTACGGTACAAGGTCAATATCGCAGAAAGCGAAAAATGGATAAAGAAGTTGTGGTACTTACGTACAATGCAATATCACTCAGCAATGAAATCTATGTCATCAGGCCAGTAGCAGCATAATGAGTGGATTCAGGTACGATGATTCTAAGTGAAATAAGTCACACAGAAAAAGAAACATCATTAGATATCACTAATACACGGAATGTAAACTTGGCTACACAGGAACTGAATTACAAAACAGAATAGGGTCTCAAATGTAGAAAACCAACTTATGCTTGCTTAAGGGGAAAGGTGAGTTGGGGTGCTGCATAAAACCAGAGATTGAAATTAGCACAGATACCTTTCCATAAGCCAAATATGTAATAGAAAAGAGCGACTGCTTGCTCAACGAAGTGGACTCAACACCCCATATTAAACGCCTAAGAATATACCTGACTGGTAAGAATCTTAAAACCTATGGATTTATATGTCTCCGAAAGAGAATCAAGCGTGTGTACGGCGGCATAAACGCAGCAGTGATAGGATTGGTGAGGTTCGGTGAGCAAATGCAGACCCTTTGAAGTCATATTGCATGGTACCCATTCCATGGTTCTCAACTCTCCAGGTTTAAGGGATTCTTCCTTCAGCTAAAACATGCATGTGGAACCCACAGTATGATCCACCGTGTGATCGGGAAACGTGTTCAAATGTGTCTCAGTTTTCGTCCCCTGGTACTCGGGTGCAACATTCCAGACGCTTTACTAACACTCTCCCCACTTGGAGAGTCAGTGCCTTTAACCTCCTGTTTGGCCCAGTTTGCAATTTCTGCGGAAAATGAACAGGAATAGGGAGAACCAATGAGAGACTAGCTGGAGGTGTCTGGATGGGCAAATTTAACTCTCATTTCCCACCAGGAAGAGGAATTAACCAAAGGCTCAGCGTGCCATGCCGGAACCACACTAGGGCCTGAAGCAATCCTGCGGTGTTGCGGCCAGCTCACAAGAAAGCGAGTTGAAGAAAGGAGCTCAGGGGCCCTGTAATTCACAAACCTGCAGAGTTATAAATGATAGCTATCGTCCAAAAATATATTGAAGTAAGGCTGCCAAGAGGATTTGAAAGCGGGGCAGAATTGAAGGAAACCGATTTCAGGAGGTAGACTGGAATTGCATGTAAAGCATAGGAAAAGAGGCAGAACGTCCACAATGATGCACTTGGCCAAAAAGGGCGTATGCGTTTTTTCCTGAATATATTCAGGAAAAAACGCATACGCACTTTTTGGCCAACCAAGCAAGCTTGCAAAGGAAATCTGCACTACAATGAAGTCTCACTGCCCCCCGGTCAAAAGGGCCATCTGAAAAAAGTGTAAAATCCAGAAAGGCAGGACAGGCCATGGAGAACTGGGAGCCTTCTTATGCTGATGGGCGGGATGTAAATTGCCAACAGCCACTCTGGAGAAGTGTATGGTGTTTCCTGAAACATGTAAAAAACAAAGCAACAGAGCCTAGGGCACTTCCACTTATGGTCCTATAGCTTAGGGAAATTAAAATCAAAAAGACACAGCCACCCCAAAATTTGGGACGGCTCTGTTTACAAGAACCTCGTTTACGGTACAAGGTCAATATCGCAGAAAGCGAAAAATGGATAAAGAAGTTGTGGTACTTACGTACAATGCAATATCACTCAGCAATGAAATCTATGTCATCAGGCCAGTAGCAGCATAATGAGTGGATTCAGGTACGATGATTCTAAGTGAAATAAGTCACACAGAAAAAGAAACATCATTAGATATCACTAATACACGGAATGTAAACTTGGCTACACAGGAACTGAATTACAAAACAGAATAGGGTCTCAAATGTAGAAAACCAACTTATGCTTGCTTAAGGGGAAAGGTGAGTTGGGGTGCTGCATAAAACCAGAGATTGAAATTAGCACAGATACCTTTCCATAAGCCAAATATGTAATAGAAAAGAGCGACTGCTTGCTCAACGAAGTGGACTCAACACCCCATATTAAACGCCTAAGAATATACCTGACTGGTAAGAATCTTAAAACCTATGGATTTATATGTCTCCGAAAGAGAATCAAGCGTGTGTACGGCGGCATAAACGCAGCAGTGATAGGATTGGTGAGGTTCGGTGAGCAAATGCAGACCCTTTGAAGTCATATTGCATGGTACCCATTCCATGGTTCTCAACTCTCCAGGTTGAAGGGATTCTTCCTTCAGCTAAAACATGCATGTGGAACCCACAGTATGATCCACCGTGTGATCGGGAAACGTGTTCAAATGTGTCTCAGTTTTCGTCCCCTGGTACTCGGGTGCAACATTCCAGACGCTTTACTAACACTCTCCCCACTTGGAGAGTCAGTGCCTTTAACCTCCTGTTTGGCCCAGTTTGCAATTTCTGCGGAAAATGAACAGGAATAGGGAGAACCAATGAGAGACTAGCTGGAGGTGTCTGGACGGGCAAATTTAACTCTCATTTCCCACCAGGAAGAGGAATTAACCAAAGGCTCAGCGAGCCACGCTAGAACCACACTAGGGCCTGAAGCAATCCTGCGGTGTTGCGGCCAGCTCACAAGAAAGCGAGTTGAAGAAAGGAGCTCAGGGGCCCTGTAATTCACAAACCTGCAGAGTTATAAATGACAGCTATCGTCCCAAAATATATTGAAGTAAGGCTGCCAAGAAGACTTGAAAGCGGGGCAGAATTGCAGGAAACCGATTTCAGGAGGTAGACTGGAATTGCATGTAAAGCATAGGAAAAGAGGCAGAACGTCCACAATGATGCACTTGGCCAAAAAGGGCGTATGCGTTTTGTCCTGAATATATTCAGGAAAAAACGCATACGCACTTTTTGGCCAACCAAGCAAGCTTGCAAAGGAAATCTGCACTACAATGAAGTCTCACTGCCCCCCGGTCAAAAGGGCCATCTGAAAAAAGTGTAAAATCCAGAAAGGCAGGACAGGCCATGGAGAACTGGGAGCCTTGTTATGCTGATGGGTGGGATGTAAATTGCCAACAGCCACTCTGGAGAAGTGTATGGTGTTTCCTGAAACATGTAAAAAACAAAGCAACAGAGCCTAGGGCACTTCCACTTATGGTCCTATAGCTTAGGGAAATTAAAATCAAAAAGACACAGCAAACCCAAAGTTTGGGACGGCTCTGTTTACAAGAATCTCATTTACGATTCAAGTTCAATATCGCAGAAAGCGAGAAATTGATAAAGAAGTTGTGGTACTTACGTACAATGCAATATCACTCAGCAATGAAATCTATGTCATCAGGCCAGTAGCAGCATAATGAGTGGATTCAGGTACGATGATTCTAAGTGAAATAAGTCACACAGAAAAAGAAACATCATAAGATATCACTAATACACGGAATGTAAACTTGGCTACACAGGAACTGAATTACAAAACAGAATAGGGTCTCAAATGTAGAAAACCAACTTATGCTTGCTTAAGGGGAAAGGTGAGTTGGGGTGCTGCATAAAACCAGAGATTGAAATTAGCACAGATACCTTTCCATAAGCCAAATATGTAATACACAAGAGCTACTGCTTGCTCAACGAAGTGGACTCAACACCCCACATTAAACGCCTAAGAATATACCTGACTAGTAAGAATCTTAAAACCTATGGATTTATATGTCTCCGAAAGAGAATCAAGCGTGTGTACAGCGGCATAAACGCAGCAGTGATAGGATTGGTGAGGTTCGGTGAGCAAATGCAGACCCTTTGAAGTCATATTGCATGGTACCCATTCCATGGGTCTCAACTCTCCAGGTTTAAGGGATTCTTCCTTCAGCTAAAACATGCATGTGGAACCCAGAGTATGATCCACCGTGTGATCGGGAAACGTGTTCAAATGTGTCTCAGTTTTCGTCCCCTGGTACTCGGGTGCAACATTCCAGACGCTTTACTAACACTCTCCCCACTTGGAGAGGCAGTGCCTTTAACCTCCTGTTTGGCCTAGTTTGCAATTTCTGCAGAAAAGGAACAGGAATAGGGAGAACCAATGAGAGAGTAGCTGGAGGTGTCTGGACGGGCAAATTTAACTCTCATTTCCCAGCAGGAAGTGGAATTAAACAAAGGCTCAGCGTGCCATTCCGGAACCACACTAGGGCCTGAAGCAGTCCTGCGGTGTTGAGGCCAGCTCACAAGAAAGCGAGTTGAAGAAAGGAGCTCAGGGGCCCTGTAATTCACAAACCTGCAGAGTTCTAAATGACAGCTATCGTCCAAAAATATATTGAAGTAAGGCAGCCATGAGGACATGAAAGTTGGGCAGAATTGCAGGAAACCGATTTCAGGAGGTAGACTGGAATTGCATGTAAAGCATAGGAAAAGAGGCAGAACGTCCACAATGATGCACTTGGCCAAAAAGTGCGTATGCGTTTTTTCCTGAATATATTCAGGAAAAAACGCATACGCACTTTTTGGCCAACCAAGCAAGCTTGCAAAGGAAATCTGCACTACAATGAAGTCTCACTGCCCCCCGGTTAAAAGGGCCATCTGAAAAAAGTGTAAAATCCAGAAAGGCAGGACAGGCCATGGAGAACTGGGAGCCTTGTTATGCTGATGGGTGGGATGTAAATTGCCAACAGCCACTCTGGAGAAGTGTATGGTGTTTCCTGAAACATGTAAAAAACAAAGCAACAGAGCCTAGGGCACTTCCACTTATGGTCCTATAGCTTAGGGAAATTAAAATCAAAAAGACACAGCAAACCCAAAGTTTGGGGCGGCTCTGTTTACAAGAATCTCATTTACGATTCAAGTTCAATATCGCAGAAAGCGAGAAATTGATAAAGAAGTTGTGGTACTTACGT